>NC_142928.1:129968650-130142400 GCF_046866305.1 Octopus bimaculoides
CATCTGGTTGCACTAAGGTTATGTAGACATCCAGATCAAACCAACCAGAATGTAGTGTAAATTGAATAGTATAGACGTGCATTCTAAAGAGGATGTTAATTGACTTAAGTATTGTAAATTTATAAACAACTGCTCATTTCAGATATTTAGATATTTAATTGATTGTTTAAATATTAAAATTTCTGTATTTCAAGATAATCTTCTTCTTACAGGGGTTATACTATTATACAAAATTGGGGAGAGATTCCTTCAGCTGAGGATGAATTAGAAGATAGCTCCCCAGATTTTCAAGGTCAGTACCAACAAGATATATTTACACTTGAATTCATATTTCTGTGTGTGTGTGTGTGTGTGTGTGTGTGTGTGTGTGTGTGTGTGTGTGTGCATGCGTGCATGTGTGTGTGGGGAGAGAGAGAGAATAGTTATCAGAAGACAGATGTACAGCTCATCATTGTAAGCAACAGGATCACTAAAAAATGGAGATATGTTGTTGCTTTTGTTATTACTGTTGTTTAACCTTGAGTCAAATCTAGTGTAGTAGACCAATGATGAAAGAAATTGAAGCCACAACCACCTCATCTTATTTTCACAAATAGAGTACTTGGGTTACGTTATCTTTTGTATACTTCAAGAGACAGTAGGGCGTTATGCAGATAATTCCAGAAGGTCAAGTAACCACATGAGACTCCCTCATTGGCATGTTTGTGAGTTAGCTTTGCTTTGTTAGCAGTGCTGAGCTTGAAGCAGATATGCTCATTATTATCATGTTAGTATCTGCTTTTTCCATACTGGCACAGGTTAGACAAGTCTTACTGAGGCAGTATTCTGTGAAAGAATGCCTTTCTTGTCATCAACCCTTACCTATTTTTCAAGAAAGGTATTTTTATTCCGCATGCACACGCACACACACGCATATATGACAGGCTTATGTACAGGTTCTATCCAATTTCACTCACAAGGCGTTGGTCAGTCCAAGGCTATAGCAGAGGATATTATTTGCCATAGGTGCCAGGCAGTTGAATAGAGCAGAGAACCACCTGGATACAAAGGAAACTTTGTGTCCACACACTGCTGCTTATGTAGGTTTAAAATGGATGGGCACTTCCATACTGATTTGATCTTGATACAACGACATGAAGAAATTTTTGTGGTATTCTTACAATACAATGGTTAACGGGACTACCACACCATCAGAAGAGGAAGACTGCTTTCATGCTATTTTAAGATCCTTCTTCACTGTTGAAAAGGAGTGGGGTAACTTGAAGAGACTTGTGTGTTTAATGTTCAAATGTATTTTAGTTAGTGGATAGTGAGGAAATAGTGCAGAAGTTGTAGAAAATTCAGTTCTGGCTTTATAGAGCTGCAGCTGAATTGTCACACCAACATGGTTATTACATTTGTGGCAACAACTATGTAGATATCTGCTCTATTCCAAAAGAACTGCCTATAGATGCTAATCAGTCATAGTGTTCACTTTAAGTTGTTTTCACTTAATGTTCTGAGATAACAGAATTATTTTTACTTGTCTTTTTTCTTTTCTCCCTCACTCACTCTCCCTCCTTCACCCAACCATCCTTCTATCTGTTTATCTTGGATGAAAAATGGTTTATGTAATGATAGCAATATATTCACCTTCACTAATGCTGGGAAGAGGTATAAATATGCTAATATGAGAAGCTGCTGAATAAGAAAAATTCATGGAATAGAGAAAAACTATCTGAAATAGACTAAAAAAAGGACTAACTATTGAAATTGACAGCTGTATGATTGAAATGGCTATTAAGGATATGGAAGCAAGGAATACAGCTGAATCATTAGGGACAACATGCTGAAAATATCTGTCAAAGACATAACCACTGGCATAACATTATCATCATCCACTGCTACACATGAAAATATGCTCTAGAGATGCTCCAGAAAGAAACAACTACAGAAGTGTCAAACTGATGGACCAAGTTTTATAAAAATAACAAAAAGTTTTAACACAATCGATTAGAAAATAATTAGCTTAGATGATATGCTGTTCATGTCTATGCCATAACAGGATCTTACAGATCACCTCTTCCTAATGAGACAGCAAGGTGGGTGCTAAGATAAGTGAGGAAGTTAGCATGCCTTACACATTTTTAGTTTGTGGGAAGCAAGAAAGAATGAACTGCTTTTTTGGAAATGATCATGTGTGATATGCAGAAAATGAGTTGTAAGAATTCCGTATGGTATATTTATTATAAACTGTGGGTGCACAAGTGGTGCTATAGGATCACAACCTAACTGACAGAGAAGTACTTCATATGTTGCAAATACATAGAAGTAGTAAGCACTAGAAGCACCCATGAAATAAATTCCTTGAAATGCACTGAGGGCTCCTTAGAATTTTTTGTTAGGTTCTGTTACCTAGATGACCTTATTATCAATGGAGGAGGGTGCTCCAAAAGAATAGTAGCCTGAGTCAGAATGGAATAACAAAAAGAGGCTTTCTCTAGGTGAAAAGCAGATTGTATAATGCTTGTATTCAAAGTGTGATATTGCATGCTGGTTATGGAGGCTGGAAAGAAATTAGATGAAATTGTTGCACTGGATGGATAATATTGGTTTCAAATTTTGGCACAAGGCCAGTGTGTAAGTCAATTACATCGACCCCAGTACTCAGCTGGTACTTATTCTAGTGACCCTGAAAGGATGAAACACAAAGTCAACCTCAGTGGAATTTGAACTCAGAAAATAGCGATGGACGAAATGCTGCTAAGCATTTCACCCGGTGTGCTAATGATTCTGCCAGCTTGCAGACATAACTGGATGGATAATATTACTATGAATGCATAATGAAGTCAAATATGATGAGAGAAAAAACTCGAATATAAGAGGAAGCAGATATAGTGTGTCAGGGAAGACTGCATTAGTATAAACATATGCATGGAGAATGAGTGTATTTCACAAAAGACATGACAAAGGACCACATGTTATAGGGATGGAATTCGGTATCTTGAAGTGTGTAATGCTCACTCTGAAATGAAGGAAAAGAACAGATTGTAGGGGTGTAGAATTGCCAAACAGAGAGAGAATGGAAGTCCTGGATGATAATGGGTACAAGTACCTTGGGATCCTGGAGCTGGACAATATCTTGCACAGAGAAATGAAATATAAGGCCATCGCTGCATATTTGAAGCACCTCAAACTTCTCTTGAGATCAAAACTCAACTCAAGGAACCTTGTGACAGCCATCAACATATGGGCTGTTGCTGTAGTCTGCTATAGTGCACCCATCCTGAAATGAACACAAGCTCTCTCACTCAATAATAATAATAATAATAATAATAATGATAATAATGATTATAATGATAATAAGATTTAGGTTACTCCTCCAGAAAGTATAGAAACAAATAAAGAAGAGTGCCATTGTTCATTTGATAACAATGGCACTCTTATTTGCTTCTAATAATAATAATGATGATGACGATGATGATGATAATGATAAAAGGGGTTCTGATGTCGGTGATGTGATTTCTTAAATAAGCATGATCTCTTGAAACAACAAGCACACATGTTAAAAGCCACTTTAGAAATAGAATCAAATTACTTGAGAAGATCAAATTGCTTGAGGAATTTTCAGGTATCTTGACATCAATGGTGAAGTGGTAAAGATTCGTTAGCTGGAAGAAATTTTCCCAGTATAGTATTATGTATCTAAGATACCAATGGGTAATGCTGGTGGCTATGAAATGACGTTCAAATATTTTTCGTAGATATAGTAGTAGCCATCTAGGCAATCAATTGATGGTATCACTAGAACATTGGACAAAATGCATTGCAATATTTCTTCTGGTCTCTAAGTTATGAGTTCAAATTCTGCTAAGGTCAACTATGCTGGTACATTTCTCTCTTCCTTCAGCATTCCACATACTGGAGGACAAAGAGAGTATCTATGTTTGCATCATCTCCCTAAACAATTGGCAAAGCATATGCATTCTTCCAAGTCATCATCAATTCTGAACGAAAGCTTCATTTTCTTTTTTGTCTTAGAAGCAGTTGTAGCAGCAGTGGTGGTGGCAGTAGTAGTAGCTTTTGTTGAAGTTGGTGGCAAAGTAGACCCAGTTAGCTCAATTTAACAGGATCCAGTGTGTGGAGCAACCTATCAGTTATTTGTGCATGATCTCAAGGTTCAACCTTGGTCTTTTATGGCTGGAGTAAAACAAAACCAAGCAACACAGAACAGACAAGAGTTGGCAACAGGAAAGGCATCTGTCTGTAGAGAATCTACCTCAACAAATTCCATCTGATCCATGCAAGTATGGAAAAGCGGATATTAAATGATGATGTTATATATATATATATATATATATATATATATATATATATATATATATATATATATATCCCAATGTATATAGGCATAAGATGTGTATACATCATCAAGAAAACTGAAAAACCAGAGTTTTTTAACAAATTCTTTTATATTTGCTCTTCAGTGAGTTTTACAGACACTTCCATGTCACTCTCCTTATCAGGAATGTTGTGAACCAGTGACTGGTTCACAACATTCTTGTTGGAAATCTGTGACTAAGTACACTGTTATTCATGTATTGCAATGTAAAATTTACTAATGAAGTAAATAAATATCAAGTGAAGAGTGAAGACAGCAGGATAAATTTATGAGATTAGGGTACATTATAATAACAAAAGTAAACTAATAGAAGGAACAACAAATGGCCCACTATTACTCAATGTTTTCTCTATCTCTAATTACTAATTCAACAGTTTCTGCTTCAATGAATTTGCCAATTCTATACCACAGGCATTTAGACTCGCTTCAGTGAGTTATGATGACTCTAGTCAAACTACAACTTCAATATTAAATGCTTTATTGAATCTTTATTTTTGGAAAACTTAAGTAGTCTGCTGAAACTCTTACACAGCCCATACTTTCTCTTTAAACACTATAATAAGCAACAATTCAAACTGAATTTTATCCACACTAAACTCAACAGTCTCATCAATTTAGCAGGGTCTGATAATCTAATAAGTGATAAACTTGTAACAAAATAAAATAGAAATACAGGTAAATATACTTTCCTTTGATAAAAAAAAATTGCTCTTGGGTGATTTTCTCTTCAATCTCCACCTCTGTATTACTTTAGTATCAATTACAGAATGTTTACCTTGCCAATAACTCCATATTATTCTGTTTTCGTTTGTTTTGTTTTCTTCATACAAACATAGGTTCTGTATCAGAAAAACGTTTAATCAAAATTGTACTTAGGACATTTCAGTAAAACCTGCTGTCATGGAAATGTATTTCTTCTTCCATTCTAAACTAGCAGACATTCTTCTCCTACTCCTTCCATCTCATCTGCTTCTGCCTTGCACTGTTTCCAATATCATGTTACAATTTTATTCATTGTTTATCTAAAATATTCACCTATTCTTTCGATATTCAGCAAAATGAAAATCAAAAATGCTAAAACCAAAAAGGAAATTAAATATATGAAAATATTTTACATTCTAAATTGAAAATAATGACGTTTTGCTTCTCTTATCTTTTCTATTTAATATTTCCACTGATTTTATATTTATTCAGTTGGATATTATACATCTATTTGCACTTCTATAAATCATATCTCATCATCATCATCGTTTAACGTTCGTTTTCCATGCTGGCATGGGTTGGACGGTTTGACTGAAGCTGACAAGCCAGAAGGCTGCACCAGGCTTCAATCTGATCTGGCAAAGTTTCTACTGCTGGATGCCCTTCCTAATGCCAACCACTCCGAGAGTGTAGTGGGTGCTTTTTACGTGCCACTGGCACAGGAGCCAGTTAGGCGGCATTGGCATCGACTACACATGAATGGTCTTTTTTACCTGCCCCCGTCATGGGTGCCAATGAGGCGGTACTGGCATCAGCCATGACAATGAGTTCACTTGACTCAACAGGTCTTCGCAAGCGCAGTTTATTGCCCAATGATTGAAGGCCACATCAGGTTCCAATCTGATCTGACAATGTTTCTACAGTTGGATGCCCTTCCTAATGCCAACCACTCCGAGAGTGTAGTGGGTACTTTTTACATGCCACCAGCATGGGAGCCAGTCAGGCAACACTAGCATCGACCACATTCAGATGGTGCTTTTTATGTGCCACTGGCATAGGGAGCCAGTCAAGTGGCACTGGCAACAACCCACACATGAATGGTACTTATTGCATGCCACCAGCACGAGAGCCAGTCAGGCGGCACTGGCATTGGCCACAACTACAATTTCCATTTTTGATTGTGATTTTGATTTTTGATTTTACTTGACTCAATAGGTCTCCTCAAGCACAGCGTGTCATCTGACAATTCAAAGATACTTTTTAAATAGGCTGGTTATGCGACATTGGTATAGGTTATGGCTGTGATCTCACTTTACTTCTCGATCACAGCATATCTCCAGAGGTCTCAGTCTCTTGTCATTGCCTCTGGGAGGCCCAACGTTTGAAGGTCATGCTTCACCACAGCCACATCTGCACCTATATATGTATATATGTGTATGTATATATAGATACATGCATATATATATATATATATATATATATATCATCATCATCGTTTAACGTCAGCTTTCCATACTAGCATGAGTTGGACGATTTGACTGAGGACTGGTGAAACCAGATGGCTACACCAGGCTCCAATCTGATTTGGCAGAGTTTCTACAGCTAGATGCCCTTCCTAACGCCAACCACTCAGAGAGTGTAATGGGTGCTTTTACGTGTCACCCGCACGAAGGCCAGTCAGGCGGTACTGGCAACGGCCACGCTCAAAATGGTGTATTTTATGTGCCACCCGCACAAGAGCCAGTCCAGCGGCACAGGCAACGATTTCGCTCGAAAATCCTTACACATGTCATGGGCACAAGTACCAGAAAGGC
Source organism: Octopus bimaculoides (assembly GCF_046866305.1). Classification (NCBI taxonomy): domain Eukaryota; kingdom Metazoa; phylum Mollusca; class Cephalopoda; order Octopoda; family Octopodidae; genus Octopus; species Octopus bimaculoides. Next base: position 129,975,548 of record NC_142928.1, read on the forward strand.
GATGCTTGGCATGGGTGCCAGTCGTCGAATTTAGTTCAATTTCGATTTCAAGGTGCCAGTCGTCGATATATATATATATATATATATATATATATATATATATATATATATATATATATATATATATATATATATATATATACATATATATATATATATATATATATATATATATATGTATGTATGTATGCAGATATGTGTATTTGTGTGTAAATCTGTATATATATATATATGTGTGTATGTGTGTGTATAAATGTGTATATATATATTGTATATATGTATATACATATCTATATGTATAAATGTATATATATGTATATACATATATATATATATATGTAAATGTGTATATATATGTATAAATGTGTGTGTGTGTATATATATATATATATATATATATATATATCATCATCATCATCATCATTGTTTAATGTCAACCACTCCGAGAGTGTAGTGGGTGCTTTTTACATGCCACAAACACGAGTGCCAGTCAGGCGGCACTGGCATTGACCATGCTCGAATGGTGCTTTTTATGTATAAATGGGTGTGTATGTCCATTTTCCATGCTGGCATAGATTGGGCGGTTTGACTAAGGTCTGGAGAGTCAGTGGCTGCATGGATATGTATATATACACACTGGCCAAAATAAGTTTAAGACCATGACAGTTCTAGTCCTTCATTAATTTATTTTTAACAAACCTGTATAAAACTATTTTACTTTTTACGGTTTATGCATAATTTTTTCTTTTGAATGATATAGGCGCTATATATCTTTCTACAATTTGAATAATTTTAATGCACAATTAATTCAAATGATTAAAAATTGTCGGCAAAATAAGTTTATGACTGTACTAACATTATTTTGTTTAAATTGAAAATTTGCAGCACAAACGATCAACAAACAAAAAATTATTATTAGTATCTAGTTCCATAGCCATTAATTTCAATTATGGCCTTACAATGGCAGGACATGGGAGTTTGACAAATGAGCACAAAAATCACTTGGAATGTTCTGCCATATTTCTTCAATAAAATTATATAATTGGGACAAATTTGTTGGTTTTTTAGCATAAACTCTTTTAGAAACCTAATTCTATAAATTTTCTATTAAATTCAAATCCGGAGTCTGCAGAGGCCACTCAATAACCACCATATTACTGAGCTCAAATTATTGCAAAACTTTCCTCGTCTTATGGACAATTGTCCTGCTGGAAAATAGATCCCAGTGTCATCTGATTATTTAAATATGGCAGCACATTTTCATTTACTAATTGCAGATAGCCTACACTGTTCAGTCTGCCATCAACCTTAACAATTGGACCAACACCTATGCTGCTGAACACTTTACTCCACACCATTCCTTCAGTTGGAAGGCATCTAACATAAGTCTTTCTGTCTGATCCAAAGATGCAGAAGTGGGATTTATTGCTGCAAAGAACTTTTGACCAGTCTTTTCAGACATCTATTCAATATGGCTTTTAGCAAATGTGATCCGCTTCTGCTGGTTTGTCTCAGAAATTATCGGTTTCTTTCGAGCAATCCAGCCAAACAGTCGATTTCTAACAGTTTGTGGTGAAAAGCTGATGTCAGTTTCATCAGATAATTGCTTGCACTGCTGTTAGTATTTGGTTACCTTCAGAGAGCCTATGAATTCACCGATCCATCTGTACTGTTGTTTTTCTTGGAGCGCCCAATATTTGATGATCTGTGTATTGGCCAGAGGCTTAGTAAAGCTTCCATGCTTGAACACAAGCCATTTTGCTGCATCCTAAATGCTTGCTAATGTTCATGAAGGACACATTTTGCTGATGGAGCAACACAATTGGTTGATATTTTGACACTTTCCCATTGCGAATTAATTTATAACAATGCTTGATTATTAAACAAAACAGTACAGTATGACTAGCCATATGACCACCCATTTGGTTTATTAATTTGCATAATTTTGGTACAGTCTTAAACTTATTTTGCCAACAATTTCTAATCATTTGAATTAATTGCGCATTAAAATTCTTCGAATTGTAGAAAGGTATATAACACCTGTATCATTCAAAAGAGAAAACAATTCTACACAGACTGTAAAAAGAAAAATAATTTTATAGTTTTGTTAAAAATACAATGAAGGAATATAATGGAAGAAAATATAATGAAGGAATAGAACTGTCATCATCGATCTTAAACTCATTTTGGCCAGTGTATATATGTATATATATATATATATATATATATATATATATATATGCCAGTACCGCCTGACTGGCCTTCGTGCCGGTGGCATGTAAAAGCACCCACTACACTCTCTGAGTGGTTGGCAATAGGAAGGGCATCCAGCTGTAGAAACTCTGCCAAAGGTTGTGCGTGAGAAGACCCGGCAAGCCAAGTGAGACCTAAATCTAAGGCTTCAGCCAGTCCACTTATGTGTACCTTCCTTCATTGGACACTAAACTCCACTTGCGAAGACCTGTTGAGGCAAGTGAAATCAAAATCGATTTAAATTCGAGGACTGGCACCCATGCCAATGTCATCTCCTTCATTGGACATGAAACTCAGCTTGCGAAGACTTATTGGGGCAAGCGAAAGCGAAATCGTGATGGCACCTGTGCCCAGCGTCACCTTTCTGGCACTTGTGCCCACGGCATGTGTAAGGACTTTCGAGCGAGATCATTGCCAGTGCCCCTGGACTGGCTCTTGTGTGGGTGACACATAAAATACACCATTTTGAGCATGGCCGTTGCCAGTACCACCTGAATGGCCTTCGTGCGGATAACACGTAAAAGCACCCACTACACTCTCTGAGTGGTTGGCGTTAGGAAGGGCATCTAGCTGTAGAAACTCTGCCAAATCAGATTGGAGCCTGGTGTAGCCATCTGGTTTCACCAGTCCTCAGTCAAATCGTCCAACCCATGCTAGCATGGAAAGCGGACGTTAAACGACGACGATGATGATGATGATGATGATGGTGATATATATATATGTGTGTGTGTGTGTGTGTGTGTGTATAAATGTGTATATATATATATATATATATATATATATATATATATATATATATATATTACGGAGATGTACTTGCATAGTAAGTGACCTGATCTGAGATCGTGTGCTGGAATGAAAACAATTCAGCACGGAATTTTGTCAGTGAACATGTCACGGTCTCAAAGCGACGAAAGTATTTTGGCAAATTAAATTTAAATGTTAAAGTAAATCTAACGGTTTTTGTGTGCTTCTTAAATGGCCTATAAACACCTCCATGCTGCAATTGTTTTATATTTATATATATATAAATATATGTATATATATATATATATGTATGTATATATATGTATATATGTGTATATATATTAGTTTATGTATATATTAATATTATCTCAGTTTAAAAAAACGTTTGACAATGTAAATATGTTAATAGTTACCATGGTTAACTCTTGATTCTCTCCCTTCCTCCACTTTTGACTTAGCATTTAGCTTACTTTACTGTGATCTATTTTGCCCCCCCCCCCTATTTTAATCATTTAATTAAAACTTTTAGTATAGCGTTTACAGCCCCCTCCCTTTATATCTCTATGTAAACAAGCCTTCTTACTTCTAACGGTCACTTACTTGGCCATGTAATATTACAACTCGTAAGTTACCTCATCATTTCGCATTTGTCTTGTTTCTATATCTTGGTTCCCTGAGGATGAATATATGTGGAATTCCAGCAGCTCTTACTTCTTTGGAGTAGAGTACACATATATTTTGAAACATATGTAGGAATTAAAGGAACTTTTATTTATATGCGTTTTGCTCCATTTATTGTTATTATTCATATGTGTATATGTGTGTGTGTGTGTGTGTGTGTGTGTATGTGTATATATATATATCATCATCATCATCATCGTTTAACGTCCGCTTTCCATGCTAGCATGGGTTGGACAATTTGACTGAGGAGTGGTGAAACCGGATGGCAACACCAGGCTCCAATCTAATTTGGCAGAGTTTCTACAGCTGGATGCCCTTCCTAACGCCAACCACTCAGAGAGTGTAGTGGGTGCTTTTACGTGTCACCCGCACGAAAACGGCCACACTCGAAATGGTGTCTTTTATGTGCCACCCGCACAAGCCAGTCCAGGGGCACTGGCAACGATCTCGCTCGAAAATCCTACGGGAGCCAGTCAGGCGGTACTGGCAACGGCCACGCTCAAAATGGTGCATCTCATGTGCCACCCGCACAAGAGCCAGTCCAGGGGCACTGGCAACGATCTTACTTGGCTTGCCTGGTCTTCTCATGCACAGCACATTTCCAAAGGTCTCGGTCAGTAGTCATCGCCTTATATATATAAAATTAAACAATAGGTTTGGAAATAACAGATGTTTTCCTTTCTCCTACTTCTATCTTTTTTTCTTTTTTACCATCATCATGATAATCATCATGATCATTATCATCATCATCATTTTAATTTAATCTTTTATTTTCTTCACATCTTATTTTATTCCTATCATCCATCTTCTCATTTCCTTCTTTTTCATTTCTTTTATTTTTTCTTTTATTTACCCATTGTTCTTCTACAAAATTTTCTTTCTTTTTCTTTTCCATTCTTTTTTCTCTGTCTTCTTCATGCAGTCTGTATATACCACCTCCGCCACTACCATCACAATACTTCATCCATCACTTCATGTTTGTTTTCTTTTAAGACTAAATGTCACATTTCTTACGGGCTTAGTAAAAATCTTGAAGAGCAAGGAAATTAAGTGTCCATAAATACTTCCTTGTTCTGATATTTTAACTGGAGGAAGAGGAAATCTATTGAAGATTTACACTTATTTATTTGTTGAGTTTGTTTTAGAGAAATACTCCATAGACAGTTTGGTTAGCACTTCTACAACCGCTTGCAACTTTAAAACACAAACCACACCAACATAAAGAAGTGGCAAACCAGTGGCTTAAGTACCATTATATGTATGTATGTATTATGTATGTATTATGTGTGTGTGCGTGTGTGTGCATGCGTGTATGTTGTAATGGTATTGTTAGGTGAAGTCAGAGGTCACCAGTTATAACGGTAATTGTGATGATAATTGTTGGTTGTTGATAGTTAGCAATTTGTAACGGGTATTGATGTTGCAGATTTGCAAGATGAAAGAAGAACAGTGATCGAAGTTATAAACAAACATTTATTTACCGTTATTTTGTATATAGTTAAAACCACAACAGGCTGGAATGATAAATTCGTAAAGCATGCGAAGTAACGATAGATTTTCCTTGTATAGTTTGCCAGGTCCGCCTGACTGGCTCCTGTGCTGGTGACACACAAAAACACCCACTACACTCTTGGAGTGGTTGGCATTAGGAAGGGCATCCAGCTGTAGAAACTTTACCAGATTAGATTGGAGCCTGGTGCAGCCACTGGCTCTCCAGACCTCAGTCAAACCATTCAACCCATGCCAGCATGGAAAATGGATGTTAATCGATGATGATGATGACGACGATGATATATATATATATATATATATATATATATATATATATTTATTTATTTATTTATTTATATGGTAGGCTTCATTCAGCTTCCATCTGCCAAATCCACTCACAAGGCTTTGTTTATTTGTTCAGCCAGGCACTGTAGTAGAAGACACTTGCCCAAGTTGCTGCACAGTGGAACTGAATCCAAGACCATCTAATTGGGAAGTGAGCTTCTTACCTGCAGTCACACCTTTGATTTATGAACAACATTTTGTACAAAGATGTCAAACAATCTTCTAGACAACTAGTCTCTCCTGTATATTGTAGTGTTTTGGAATTACCATTGTTTTCACTAATTAAACAGTTGCACTAATTATTAATCATTTCTCTAATCTCTAATTATTTATTTATGAGTATCAAAGCTTTTCACCACATAATATCAGATCGAAATCTTTGCAAGTGTGTGTGTGTGTGTGTGTGTGTGTGTGTGTGTGTGTGTGTGTGTGTGTGTGTGTGTGTGACTAATCCAAAATCGTTTCTAATACACCAGATTGTTTTATTTTCAGGCCTGAATCATGAATTGGGTAACTCTCCTCACTTTATGACTATATATCCAAAACGAAACATAGATGGAAAAGTAAAATGGTCAAATTTAACAATATTTCGAGAATTATCATGCACAGCATCTGGCTCTGTAATTCAAAAGCCGTCCAGAACTTCTTCCGATAGTACTCAACGTATGTTATTTTCCTTTTTATCTCACTATTTTTTTTTTTTTTGAGATAGTGACTGGGTTGTGTTTTAAGTTTTCTATTATTAAATAACTTATCTAATATGATTGTTAATATCACACAAGAGTTTTGGTGTGAGCTAAACCTGTTGGAATCTATCTCTTTCTTGAAACAATTTGTGCAAATGAACAAAGCACTTGTCAATTATACAGACCTTCTCATTTTATGATTATGAATTGTACTTACTCATGTAACAGTTTATAACTACTGAATTGAACCTTTGCAAGTTAAGTTTCACTGTTGATACATGGCAGTACTGATGATAGAATACAAACTATTGACCTACAGTCAGTATCCAATCAACTCAAAGAGAAGCAGACCTCCATCTGTCTGTCCATTACAACATCTACTAGAGGGATGGAAAGAAGGGGAGGAATCAAAATATACATAATGTGTCTTTAGAAAAAGTGGAAAAGAAAAATTTGTTGTTGAGAACTGTAGTGTGAGAGAGAGAGAGTATGAGTGTGGGAAAGATAGATAGATAGATAGATAGATAGATAGATAGATAGATAGATAGATAGATAGATAGTGTTGTCATCATAATAACTAACAAGTTTTGATTAGAAAGATGGTAATCTGAAATGCAAGTCTTTCAAACCAATGCAACACAGCTTATAAAAAAAGACCCACTATAATAACAGGTTGTTGTTGTTGAGAGAGAAATTCAGTGTGAGAGAGAGAGAGTGTGTGTATGTGAAAGATAGAAGTAAAATTTGTTTCAAGAAAAAACAGGTTATTGTTGTTAAGAGAGAAATACATTGAGAGAGAGGAGAGAGAGAGTGTGGGTAAAAGGTAGAGATAGATAGACTATTGTCACCATAGTAAGTAACAAGATTTTCATTACATAACAGTTTACTGTTAAAAGAAGGTACATGCATAATTAACAAATATTTTTACCAGCAACATAGTAATGGATGAAATTTTATAAAGTATCAAAGTGCATAATAAGATGCTTGTTACCACGCACCAAAAAAGGCATGATGTCATGAAAAATTTAGAAACCAGATCAGAACAGACCAACTATTAGAATCTGGTACTGTTTGTGAATGGCAAGTTTGCTAGCCAAAATATCTCAATCAGTTTGTTTTGTCAAGTACAAGTCATTAAGTCAATAAGTAAATGACCCCTTAACTCTTTTGTTACCTTATTTCTGTTGAAACCACTGCTTTTGTTTCAATTAATTTTGAAAGCAATGAAGAATTTAGTGAAATAAATTCTGTCATTATTAAGCTGGTGTTTTGGAACATAAATTAATATAAAATTTTGATAGAAGGTTTTAATTAAGATCTCTTTGAATTAGGAAGTTTGTATCATAGATTCAAGGGTGATCTCAAGCGAGTTGACATGAAAAGGGTTAAACCATATTGGAATCAGCTCAAATTGCTAAACATCAAAATTTGTTGCTTTAGATTATACAGCATGATTCTTAAGTATCTAAGAACATGGGAACTTTTAAATTAACAGATAAATAATGATTTCTTTTGATTAGACACAAAGACAATTTTTACAAGAGATGTGAATAGCCAATTGAATCAACACCTGCATATTCCTGGTACCAGTAATATGAGACTATGAGCCTCCATTGCACAGTCTCAGGAGACACCTGAGCATAGGCTGCATCAATTAGATGATGAGCACACAAAAGCCTCCATCACACAGACTCAGCAGACAATGTCATATTCTAGTTCAAATGACCTCAATTTCCAGTAAGTCTTACTTTTGCCATGACTACCAACAAATCAAAAGGGCAAACATTTCTGGCTGCTGGTTTACACCTTGAAGAGCCCTGCCTTCAGCCATGGTCAGCTTCACGTTACATGTTGAAGAGTAGGAAGTAAGAAAAATCTTTACATCTATTCACTAAATGGAAAAACAAAAAAACTTCATTTATTGAGACATTATAAATTGACCCTAAAGGCAATACTGAAACAAGTAAAAGAAAAAAGAATAAAACAATATATATATATTAGCTGAATTGCCCATTATTGCTGAGCAATTTTCATAATGGAATACCTTTATTTCAATTATTTTATTCCCTGTCAGACCATGTCTTCTGTGACAGGTGTTTTGATCAACTATCAGTATATAAGTATTTACCATATGTATCAATGGCTGAATCAGCAAAATGGTAATGTGAATGTCATAAAATAATGAAGGCGGCTATATGCAATATAAAACCAAAAAGAAAAAATTCAATGTCATTAATTGTGACTGACAGTATATGTAAGGATGTTTGCTTGTATGTATGTATGTTTGTATGTATGTATGTGCATTTGTATGTTTGTATTCATGCATGTATGTATGTTTTTATGCATGCGCATGTCTTTGTACATGTGTTTGTCCCCCACCATCACTTGACACTGACATTGCTTTGTTTACATCCCCATAACTTAATGGTTTGATAAAAGAGACTGATAGAGTAAGTACCATGCTTAAAAATAAGTACTTGGGTTGATTTGTTCAACTAAACCCATCAAAGCAGTGCCCCAGCATGGCCACAGTTCAATGACTGAAACAAGTAAAAGATAAAAGAAAGATAATCACATGTTTGAACCTACAGTAAGTTTTTCTTTATGATCTTTTTCTGGTTCATATCTTTGGTACATATTAGATGTGCAATTCAGTTCACTGTCATGCAAAGTTACAAAATCCTCCAGTATGTATAAATTGAGAATTTTTATGTAATTGGCGCAGGAGTGGCTGTGTGGTAAGTAGCTTGCTTACCAACCACATGGTTCCGGGTTCAGTCCCACTGCGTGGCACCTTAGGCAAGTGTCTTCTACTATAGCCTCGGGCCGACCAAAGCCTTGTGAGTGGATTTGATAGACGGAAACTGAAAGAAGCCTGTCGTATATATGTATATATATATATATTATATGTGTGTGTTTGTGTGTCTGTGTTTGTCCCCCCACCATCGCTTGACAACCGATGCTGGTGTGTTTACGTCCCCATAACTTAGCGGTTCGGCAAAAAGAGACCGTTAGAATAAGTACTAGGCTTCCAAAGAATAAGTCGTGGGGTTGGTTTTCTCGATTAAAGGCGGTGCTCCAGCATGGCTGCAGTCAAATGACTGAAACAAGTAAAAGAGTAAAAGAGGATACTATCTGATTTCTTCATAAATTCTACAACTGTCTTTGAAGGCTTGCTATTATTCTAAATTTATTTATCAAGTGAGTGAGTAGTATATTAGTCAAAAGAAAACAAAAATACACTACAAAGGAAAATTAGATGCAACATATCAGGAAAATGGCATAAATTAAGAATCAAGTATGTATACATTATTTAATGGTTACCAGAAAACTGCCCAGAGGGCAATGTTTCTGCTAGTTCTGTCCAATGTTGTAACAACTTGGCCAATTTGCTACCTATTGATAAATACATAATAAAAATTTAAACAAAGAATTAACAGAGATATAAGTAGCTAGGTAGTGACAGAGCAGCAACACCACAACAATTTCACAAACAATCAGTAAATCTGTTGAAATAATATTTTATTATCCCACAGTTATATTTGATAACTACTTATTTTAAATTCATTTTATGGAGAACATTTTCATATACTTGTTACAAAGCAATGTAAACAAATAATGTTTACAATGGAAAATATGTTTTTTTTTCAATACAGTACAGTAATTAATCTTTTTCTTATATCATTAATAAATCTACTATTTACTCTCTACATAAGTCTGTTTGGTGCTGATAATTTTTTGTGCTTGCCATAGCCTATGGAATAATCTGTATATTGTGTTCCAAATGTTCTTTAATTTGATAAGCAATGTGGTAACTATACAGAATATATTGTTTGATAACAATATATTTTACATTGTTTCTACATTCCGCATATTTATACTTTTACTAATATATATTTCCAAAGTGCTGTATTATATTTTCCAATGTTTTTTTTTCTTGTTCCTACATTTAATGTTTTGATTGCTTTTCACCCCTCTCACTTGCACCAATTGAGAATTCTATTTTGTTTGTCTTTACAGAATATTTGCTGATTGCGCATGATATTTCTTATCCTACTTTTCTAAATCGCCAACTCAGATCCACCTACTTAAAAATTTATATGAATCAAAAGAAAGTCTCATTCTCAAAACAAGTGTGATTCTGATGTGTGTCTTCTATATTTGTTAATGGTATTCACACTTGTTCAGAGTAAATTTCAATAGAAATACAGATGTGATTCTACTTGTAGCTGTGAATACTTTAAGCTATTTCAAGAGATATTTTAATGAAGAAATCCTTGGGGAAGATTCTCAGCATATCTTTGCATGTATATATTACACAAAAATAAATAACATACCATTATTTTATCAGTTTCATTCATATGAGATATTTGGTTTTATAATATTTATTTTCCTTTCAATCAATAAAAAGCATAATTTTTTTAATTGTTATAATGACAAAGAGAAATAAATAACTTTGATGAAAATAAAACACTTTTTCTTAATTGTGTTGCTTTTACATGTTAAGGCGTACTATATTTGCCAGTATATGAAGTGGTATGAAAAAGTTCCTGGACTAGTTCTGTAGCATGCCAACAGATGACAGCACATGGTTGCATGCTCAGTGGGAGCTAGCAGTGACCTTCATGAGGCAGTGTTCCGAGTAACATTGCTGTGTTAATTTTGTGGCTTGTGAAATTTGTGTTTTTGTGATCATGTGTATGCTATAGTCTGCAATTTTTGTCATATACAAAGAGCCAACATGAAATTTTGCATTAAACTTGGGAAGTCTGCTACAGAGACATCGAGCATACTTTGACAACATTTACAGTGATGAGGCAATGGGCCATACGCAATGGGCCATACGTAATGGGCCATATGTAATGGGCCATACGCAATGGCACAGGTATTTCAAAAACGGAAGAGCATCCCTGGAAGATCAACCATGGGCATAACCCCTAGAAACATGGAGAAAATTCATCAGCTTGTGTATAAGGATCATCGGAGGACAATCAACAAGCATTTGAGGAAGGATATTCAATGAAAGCAAGTGGATCTGTGGAGTGTGAGGAATTGCATTGTTCATGATGACAATGCAACCTGTCACTAAGTTCTCCTCACTTGTGAGTTTCTTGTCAAAAACAACATCATATTGCTTCTACACCCACCCTATTCATTAGATTTAGCACCTGTGGACTTCCATCTCTTCCCCAAGATGAAAATGCAGCTCAAAGGTCACTGTTTTAACACCATTGTGTAGATCCAGAGTGAATCGCAGAAGGTCTTTGATTCGCTTACAGAAAATTACTTCCAGGCCAGATTCCAAATGTGGCAGGAATGCTGGGACTGGTGTATTGCTGCACAAGATGACTATTTCGAAGGAGATGATATTAAAACTTAGGTAAATAAGTCTGGGAACTTTTTGATACCAACTTGTATAAGACATGTCTTTTTCATTTTTAAAAGTCTCAAAACATTTCCAGTATTTAATGTGGTTGTATTACTCATGGGTGACTGAGTGTTGTAAGCTAGAGAGTGGGATAAACATAAGTCCACAAGGTACAATAAGTGTTACTAATAATAAAATATTGATTTCAAATTTTGGTACAAGACCAGCAGTTTCAGGGGAGGGAGTACATCAATTACATCGACTCCAGTGCTCAACTGGTACTTATTTAATTGACCCTGAAAGGATGAAAGGTAAAGTCGACCTTGACAGAATTTGAACTCATAATGTAGACAGATGAAATGCTGCTAAGCATTTTACCCAGCATGCTAATAATTCTGCCATCTTGCCACCTTTACTAATAATAATATATTGAAAACAAGCCAAAATATCAGTCTTACCAAAAATACTGTTTATATTATGTCATCAGTTATATGGAGAGATCACATCATCTGATTATACCTCCTGCCCCATCATATATAACACTCATCTGATAATGTGCCTTATGTTATTTAGTAACTGTATTACTTTTAAGAAATATTTTAAAGTTATCTAAATGAAAATTCTCCCAGGGAGATGAAAGGAATGTTAAACTTTCATCCCTCATGTCAGTTATTTGCAATGAATGGATGACAACAAAAACATAATGGTGGTGTGCCACTCTGGTGGCTGATCACAGTTACAAAATACATCATTGTCAAAAATATAAGTTTTACATCCTGTATGGCAATTCTTTTGACCAACATATAAAACACAATACAGTTAGTCTAAAAGAAAATGAAGTTGAAATATGATACTTGCATAACATAGTTAATATACGAGGGGGTGCTGAAAAGTTCTTGGCTTTAAGGATATTGCAAAAGCCTGTTTGGAGGCCCAACCTTCCGAGTTCTTTTACAGGGCTTAGAAAAAAACTGAAGGACCGCTGTAATAGGTATGTGAATCTGAGGGGAATATGTTGAATAAAATTATAACTCTTGTATTTTCTTTTACCCCAAATCCAAGAACTTTTCAGCACCTCCTCATATATGATGAATAAGGTGATGAGTTGGCAGAATTGTTAACATATCAGGCAAACACAGGCAAAATGCTTAGCAGCATTTCATCCATCTTTACATCCTGGGTTCAAATGCTGTTGGGGTCAGCTTTGCTTATCATCCTTTCAGGGTCAATAAAATAAATACCACTCAAGCACTGGAGTCGATTTAACTGACTTAGGCCTTCCTGAAATTGCTGGCCTTGTGCCAGAATTTGAAACCAATATATATTTATGGTTTCATACTTTATTGCAATAAACTATTACGGCATTGCACTTACATGCACAGAATCATACATTTTCCCCTACATAACCACTTTGAAATACCTTTCAATAAGTGTATGATGAAACATTAAATTTGTTTGTGTTTCTTCTCCACAAGATATAGTTGTAAAACAGGGGTGCATCTTACATTAGAGTGCATCTTAAATGCCAACAAACAGTATTTTCCAGTTTATATTATTAATTATTATAAAGGTGTATAACATCAAACTTTTATATAATACATTAGCAGCTGTACTCAGGCTTATCCTTAGTTTATAAATACCTAAAATAAATACAATCACATGAGTTCACTATATTTTTTATTTGGGATAAATTGTTTTGAAAAGATGCTGACAATATTCAGTTGGTCTATGGAGACAAGCTGGCAGAATCGTTACTGCACTAAACAAAATGTTTAGTAGTATTTCTCCTGACTTTACATCCTGAGTTCAAGTGCCACTGGTATCAGCTTTACCTTTCATCCTTTCAAGGTTGACAAAATAAGTGCCAGTTGAGTACTGGGGTCAATATAATTGACTTATTCCCTCCACCGAAATTGCTGGCCTTGTGCCAAAATTTAAAATCAATATTCAGTTGGTCTGGAAATGCTGAATTCACTGAGAACTGTTGTATTTATGCAAATAATTCAGATGGCTTAAGTTGAACTTCATAAAAATGTGCCAAAGCAAAAAAAAGATCTCAAACAAACAAACGTGACCTCTATAACAGACTAAGTTAATAGTCATTGAAAAGGTTGCAAGAAGCAACAAAAAAGCTTTGTCAAACAAAGACACAACAATTGGATATTTGATAAATAAGTGGAATTGAACCAGTGTGTGTGTGTGTTAATTATATTGGCATAATAACTCTAACTAGACACAACAAAGTAAACAAATATAGAGCATAAAACAAATTATTGCTCTTACATTTTTTTCCTTGGAAAATTGAATTAGCTTTCTAACCAAAAACATTTTCTGATACCTGTTGTAGTGCTTGAGAATATCTTTTATTTTTTACTTGTTTCAATCACTGGATTGTGGCCATGCTGGGGCACTACCTTGAAGGATTTTTGTCGAACAAATCAACCCTAGTGCCTATATTTTAAGTCTGGTATTTATTCAACCAGTCTTTTTTGCCAAACTGCTAAGTTATGGGAATGTAAACAAACCAGCACCAATTGTCAAACAGTGATTGGAGACAAAACAAACACACACACACACACATGTATTCAATGTGCTTCTTTCAGTTTCCATCTACCAAATTTACTCAAAGCTTTGGTTGGCCCAAGGCTATAGTAGAAAACAGTTGCCCACGGTTCCACACAGTGGGACTGAGCCTAGAACCATGTGGTTTAGAAACAAGCTTCTTACCACACAGCATATATATATGTGTGCGTGTGTGTGTGTGCAATGGGCTTCTTTCAGTTTCTGTCTTCCAAATCTATTCACAAAGCTTTGTTTGGCCTGGGACTATAGTAGAAGACTTTTACCCAAGGAGCCAAACAGTGGGACTGAACCCAAAGCCATACAAATGAGGAGCAAACTTCTCTTACCACACAACCACACCTGCACCTAAAATATTCTTGGTGTTTCAGTCTGGAGCTAAAAAAAAAAAAGCTATCTAGGTGCATAACTATGGCCTATAACTTGAACATACATACATTTGCTTTTATATTACGAGATTATTAGTAGATCTGGGTTTTCATAACTGAATGGTATTAATTGTTGTAAATGCTTGACTGAAAATGATAAATTAGCAATGACAATAATTAGTTACTAAATCATGCTACTAACAACTTCTAACCTAATATATCTGTTATCAGCTATGAGATATTAAATTAACGCAATAGCTGCAAGATTATGGAGCTAAACAACTTATCACAGTCATAAGCTCAAATTTGATGAGTTTGGTGCATGTGTGTGTGGTGTGTGTCTATGTGTGTGAGAGAAAGAGAGAGAAATGTAACGTGCACATAATTCTTTGTCTCTCTAATTAAACAGGTTCCAGCATTGCTTCCTATTAAATGAAGAATAATATCCAGCTCTAAAATCACTTTCTTTTATAATTAAAATGACAGTGTCTCTACGTGGTGGATCAACTTGTAAGAAATAGCAACAAGAATTCCCTCAAATTGCATACAACCCTCTTAAAAAGGTGTACATTGGATAATGGAGTCTGAAAAAAATGTATCAGACAACATTATCTCATATACACATTGGATATTGTAGTCTGTACCCCAAAAATATAGAGGTGAGGCTCATGGCTGGAATGCCTTCGATCGCAAGTATGCTAGATCACAACAAACATGGGGTTAAACAGTTGTAGCAATTTGAAAATACCAATGATGGAGCCTTTTCTTCAGCACTCAACCTACAAGAAATTGCAGCCAAATCTCTCTCAAATCACATCCTACATTAGACATGACTGAATTAAAGAATAAGATGATCACATTGGGCCATCTTTGATCATAAGCCTGATAGATCAGAACTGACTGTATATTAAATAATAGCATAATTTTTTTAATTGCTTGCTCAAGAGGAAAGGCAGTACTCGCGTACCAATTCAGGGCCTCCAAGACTGGTGAGAAGGTGGAAGCTTTCCTCAAAAGAGACCTTATCTCAAATGCTTAGTAACAGATGAACTCCACTAAAATCGCCCAAGTTGCTAGATGGTGGTGTTAAGCTGGGCAAGAGATTATGTCTGTCACCCAAATAGACTACAGCAGGATTTGAACCCAGGATGCAAACAGCAAGAACAAATACTGTAGGGCACCCCATCCACTGTTATAACAATCTCACCAGTCCTCTGCCTGAGACTAGTATATTATTTATCAACCCTTGAAGGATGACTTGTAAAGATGACCTCAGCAGGAACTGCAAAACATTTTATTCAATGCTCCAAACACTTCTGCCAATTCACCACTTTGTGAGATACCAAAAGTTATGAAATCGTGTCCTATTTATATGAGAATAGTGTGCACAGTAGGTGAAGTGAGAACTGTAACAGATTAATGAGAAATCATAACTTTGGTTGTTTTCATGTTCATCAGTCAGAGCGATGAAGGCCATCTGGTCACCCGTAAGGATGGCTAATAACTCGCACAGTGACTTTGTTTAAAGTGAAGAAGAGTTGCATGCTGTCAACTTCGCTCTCTTGTTCCTGACCGTCTAGTGGTAAGATTAGGTCAAGATGACTATGGATAAAAAGACAAATACAGTGGATAACCAAAATGTCTTACTTGCCTCTTCTTGCTTTCTGCACTCCACAATGCACTGCTGCAGCCACTTTCCACTCCATTAAACCAGGAATCTTTCTTCCACAGATTGCCAGATGACTAGATAAAGTGATAAGTAAGTTCTAAGTTTGATAACACTATGTAACACAATTTTTGTTGTTGGGTAACAACTGCTATTTCCTATTTGCATATCCTTAGATACTACAAAAATGGCTAATATTTCCTTCAAACTTTGCTTTTGTTACATTTATTCAAACCCCAAAGAATCTCTCTCAACACATGGCTATGCTGCTCCTCCACTACTCCTGCTCATGATCAGAGATGCACATATTGTCAGCCACTAAGTGATTAAGGTCAAGCAATTAACAAGTAAATTTGTGGTACTGAGCAGAATATTTGCTTCAGCAGCTCATCGCTGAATGTGTTTGAAATATAATGAAAAATAGCCCAAAAGCAAAGTTTGAAAGGTATAGTAGTCATGTCCTTTGATTTCCAGATAGAAGCAAATAGGAAATAACACTTACTGGCCAAAAACAAAACAAATTAAAATTTTGCTACACAATGTAATTATTATCAAAGGCGAGGTTGAGAAAAGTTGAAGAAAAGGATGTCTCTGTTGACAGTAAATATTTCTCTTACTTACCCAAGTCTTGTGAATGAAATTGGCAAGTTAGAAATTGCGTGAAAGCCTTTTGGATAGTCTATCACACTGATTCTTCTTTAAAGATTACATTAAGGATCTATTTACTTACATTTACTCTTTCTCTCTCTCTCTCTCTCTCTCGTCATCATCATCATCATTTGATGTTTGTTTTCCTTGCTAATAATTCTGGTGGGAGGGAGCTAGTCGATTACATCAACCCAGTGCACAACTGGTATTTATTTTATTGATGAAAGGATGAGAGGCAAAGTCAACCTCAGCAGAATTTGAACAACAGGTGAAATGCTGCCAAGCATTTTATCCAGAACAGTGAGGGTTCTGTCAACTCACCACCTTACTTAGAACCTGCCACCCAACCTAGTATGAGCACTCATCCAGTACGTCTTATGTTAACTCACTCTGTTTCATTCTCTCTCTCTCTCTCTCTATCTCTCTCTCTCTCTCTCTCTCTCTCTCTCTCTCTCTCTCTCTCTCTCTCTCTCTCTCTCTCTCTCCCTATACAATGTAAAGCATAACTGGAGAAATCAATCACCCAACCAGCATTTACGTAAGCTATTATATATGTATATGTAGGTGCAAGAGTGGCTGTGTAGTAAGTAGCTTGCTTACCAACCACATGGTTCTGAATTCAGTCCCACTGTGTAGCACCTTGGGCAAGTGTCTTCTATTATAGCCTTGGGCTGACCAAAACCTTCTGAGTGGATTTGGTAGACAGAAACTGAAAGAAGCCCATCGTGTGTGTGTGTGTTTGTGTGTCTGTGTTTGTCCCCCAAACATCACTTGACAACCGATGCTGGTTTGTTTACATCCCTGTAACTTAGTGGTTTGGCAAAAGAGATCAATAGAATAAGTACTAGGCTTACAAAGAATAAGTCCTGACTAAAGGCAGTGTTCCAGTATGGCTGCAGTCAAATGACTGAAACAAGTAAAAGAATATATATATATATATATATATATATATATGCATGGGTGTGTGTATATGTATGTGTGTGTGTGTGTGTTTGCACACAAGGAAGTACCCAAAAGTAACCAGAAACGTTCTCTGTGAAACAAACCCATCATGGTTCAGGCTTCTACCACTAGAAGCCACTTGATATGACCCTCAAGTGTCAGTCTGTTGATTGGCAATGTCGTGTGAAGTTGTACTGTCACGTAGTGCATCTTAGTTTTGCAGTGCTTCTCTCCTGTTCGTTGATTTTTACAATGGCTGAATTGAAAGAACAGCATGCTTCCATGAAATTCTGTTTTCTGCTGGGGAAAATAGCAGTTGAAACAGTTGTCAGGCTTCAAACAGCTTACAAGGACACTGCCATGAGCAAAACACAAGTTTACAAATAGTTTTCATGCTTTAGGAATGGTCACTTGTTGCTTGAACACCAACCTCATTCAGGGCATCCATCAACATCCTGAATGAATGAAAACATTTTGAAAATTCATGAACTGATCTTGGAGGACCATTACTAAACAATTGACGAACTTGTTGACATGACTGGCACCTGGATCTCCTGCCAATGAATGATTTTGAGTGATGAATTGTGAATGAAAAGAGTTGCAGCAAAATTTGTACCTCACTTATTTATGAAAGATCAAAAGTAGTCATGACTAAATAAATGCATGTCGAGAACTGAAAGAACAGTTGGAAATTGATCCAAGCCTTTTTGCAAAGGTCATCAGCAGTGATAAAATCTGATGCTTCAGAATTTGCAGATGTAGAAGAGAGGGAAAAAAGAAAAAACGATAGAGGCGTTAAAAGGTATCAATTTGCATGAGTTCCAGCACTGCTTCAAACGGTGGAAAACATATCTGGACTGATGCATTGCTTCAAATGGAGAATACTTTGATGGTGATAAAAATGTAAATAAATAAAACTAAGTAAATAAAATAATATTGTAAAATTCCGGTTTCTTTTTAGTACCCTCTCATATAATCCAAATAATAAAACAAAGAAATCCTTTAACACATCGTTAATGATTTTTTTACTATTGTTTCTGTACCAACTCTGCTTGCAACGCCAGTTTACTCAATATTCAATTGGAAAATTTACATAATGTTTGTGGTTTTACGGTCTCGCTTGGCTTGCCGAGTCTTCTCAAGCACAGCATATCTCCAAAGTCTCAGTCACTTGTCATCGCCTCCATGAGGCCCAACATTCGAAGGTCATGCTTCACCACCTCATCTCAGGTCTTCCTGGGTCTACCTCTTCCACAGGTTCCCTCTACTAATAGGGTGTGACACATTTTCACACAACTGTCCTCATCCATATATAACACATGACCATACCAGCCCAGTCGTCTCTCTTGTACACCACATCTGATGCTTCTTATATCCAACTTTTCCCTCAGGGTGCTTACACTCTGTCGTGTATGCACATACATGTATAAACACACACACACACACTTATACACATAGATTCCAACCTTTGTTACTACCCTTATTCCAACATAGGTTTCACTTTAGTTGGCTGGATCTTTTGCATCACTGCATATTGCCAGTGAATACAGTTATTTGTCATCTCTTCCATAAGATACAGCTTTTTCAAGTCAGCCTTTACCACTTTACACCAAATGCAACGTTATTACCAGTTCAAATATGCCAGTGGCAAGTTCAAACTCATAAACAAGCTATTCACTGTGTTTTGTCATAGAGTAAATTTCTTGTTGTAGACAAATGGTTTAAATACATCTAAATCAGATCACAGTGCTACCTATCCAGACTGTGAGATGTAAGTATCAGAAACCAGATGGTGGTGCTGCAAGTTGATAAAAAAGACACTCTCTCTTATGTTGTTCCAGTCATCGTACATCAGCTGGCAGTGCTAAACAGCAGCTGATCATAAATAGATTATGAGGTAGGAGAGCTATCAGTGATGTGTATAAATGCAAATGACTGGAATAACATAAGAGAGATTGTCTATCCTATCAGTTCACAGTGCCACTGTCAGCTTTCTGATACAGAAGAGGAGATAACCACTCCGATCTGTTTACATCTCACAGTCTTGATAGGTAGTGCTGCAAGCTGATTTAGGTATATTTACACTATTTGTCTACAGCAGGAAATTTTCTTGCTTACAAGTTACATATTCAAACTAGTAAAAACATTGTTTAGTGCTACCACCTTGTACTTTACACCAAGTCTTCTTTGGTCTCCTCCTCCATGGCTTCCACTCACACAGAGTGCATGGGGTACTTCTTTATACAGCACTCATCTTCCATAGACATCACACGCCCATATTGATGCAGCCTTCTCTCTTCATGCTACATCTGATTCTCCTTATAACAAGACCTTCCCAGATCCTTTATATTCTGGTATTATGTACAATGATATTACATAACCATCAGAGTATATTTGCTGTATGTCTTTTCAACATTCACAAAACTTCTACATTCAAAGTCTATATCTCACTACCATACAGCATTGCAGTTCAAATACATGCATCATACAATCTACTCTTTATTATGAAGGTGAGTATCTTTGTTACCAGCAGAGGTAGGAGCTCCCTGAATTTCTTTCAATCTATTCTTATTTTAACTTGTATACTTTCAGAACAACCACTTCCATTGTTAAAAACACCACCTAGGTATCAGAAGCTATTAATTAAATTTAGGGAGCCAGCCAAGCATTTAAGAGAACTTATTTCTGGTGTGTTCTGTTTGTTTATTGTCCCTGTGCATCTGCCCTGTTAGCCTGCTTGTGATTCCACATCTCTTATATGTCCATAGCTTACTCTGAGTACAACTCATGGAGTTCCTACCCACTTCTTTTATGTATATCAAGCAAGGCCATTTATCTTCTTTCCTACTTACTACACTTAAATCTTTGCTAAGTTTACTTTGAAGCCTCTCAGTTCTAACTCTTGCATCCATATCTGAAATTTCATCTTTAATTCTACTGTAAATTCAGCTGAGAACTGAATCTTCATAGATTCCAACATTCACACTAAATCCATGAATTCTAGGCTAGCTCTCTTCCAGTCACCTTACTGGGAAGATGGCATTTGTGTGTACCTCTTCCAGGCTTAAAGCCAAACTCTATCTTATTTTGGCTAATTTGGTTCTTGAACAATTGTCCTATGACTCTTTCTGTGACCTTCATTGCCTGATCCATCATTTGATGCCTTGTGATTTTCTCTCTCTCTCTCTCTCTATATATATATATATATATATATATATATATATATATAATAGAAATATGTTACAAAAAGAAAATAGAAACTACACATGGAAATGTAAGGGGAAAGTAAGAAGAAAAATAAGCGAAAATGCACATTGGAAATCAAAAAACTAAAGGCTTTTTATGAAAAGTAACGATAGTTATATACAATTAGATGAACTGAGGTAGGAATAAAAGTAATAAAAGTCATTATTGTGAATTGTTAAAGCATACTGGTTTCATAAAATTACAGATCACTGCTTTGAATACACACCAATTACCGAATGGTGTCGGGTCTAATAGTCCCTGAGTAAAAAGATTATGTGTAAGGGAGGTAAGTAGTTCTGGATTTGGTGCAATTAGAGTAGATATAGATCTGTAATGTGAATGGTGTATGGGTGGTATTGAAAGGTTAGTAGTGTTCTGTATTAAGTTATGTGTTCATATTGATTTGTGGAAGATATTTATTGATGAAAGTTGCCTCTTTATTCATTAGAAGGAGAAAGTTAGGAAATTAGGATTAAGGTTAGTTTAGAGGAGATGCAGTTGGGTTTGTGCCAGGGAAAAGCATCACTGATGCTGTATTTCTGGTAAGACAGATGCAGGAGAAATACCTAACCAAAGATAAACCTCAGTACCTGGCTTTTGTTGATATGGAGAAAGCCTTTGACAGGTTTCTCCGATCTCTTATCTGGTGGTCAATGAGGAAACTAGGGATAGAAGAATGGTTAGTGAGAGCTGTGCAAGCCGCTGGGAGCTTCTCTATGCTGATGACTTTGCTCTAATAGCTGAGTCACAATCAGAACTAGAGGAGAAGTTTCAGGTGTGGAAGCAAGGTCTAGAATCAAAGGGCCTTAGAGTCAATCCAGCAAAAACCAAAGTCTTGATAAGTAGGAAGGCAGACAAATCACAAATCCCTTCGGGTAGATAGCCCCACTCGATCTGTAGAAAAGGTGTAGATTGAAACTCCATAGGATGTACCCGGTGTAAGCTATGGACACATAAGAAATGCAGCAATATCAAAGGAAGGCTAACTGGGAAGATAGTATTTGTATGTGGCAAATGCTCAGGGGTAATAAACACTGAAAATGTGCAGAAAACAGCTTCCGTCACATGCCAAGGGGAAAATCTAGAAGTAGTTGATAGCTTCCATTACCTAGGTGACCAAGTCAGTAGTGGGGGAAGTTGCTCTGAGAGTGTAGCTTCTAGAATAAGAATAGCCTGGGCAAAGTTCAGAAAGCTCCTACCTCCGCTGGTGACAAAGAGCCTCTCGCTCAGAGTAAAAGGTAGACTGTATGACGCATGTGTGCGAACAGCCATGCTACATGGCAAGAAACATAGGCTGTGACTGCTGAGGACATGTGTAAGCTTTTAAGAAATGAAGCTAGTATGCTCTCCTGGATGTGTAATGTCAGTGTGCATACACAACAGAGGGCATCCAGCTGTAGAAACTTTGCCAGATCAGATTGAAGCCTGGTGCAGCCTTCTGGCTTGCCAGCCCTCAGTCAAACCGTCCAACTCATGCCAGCATGGAAAACAGACGTTAAACGACGACGATGATGATATATATATATATATATATATATATATATATATATTCTCCGACTCTTTCTTTCTCTCTCAACACGCACACATACGCACACACACAAACATATTGTGAAGTACATGAGTATCTATTATTTACTTTTATGTCAGTGTGTATATATATATGAGCATTTGTATGTGTATGTATATTTAATCTTGTGTTTGTCTTTATAAACTAATATATACATGTGTGTGTGTGTGTGTGTGCGTGCATACATGCATGTGCAAAAATGTATATAAAAAATTAACAAAAAGTATATTCATGCTTATAAATATATAATTACAGAAACACACACACACACATAATTACACATAATTACACATAAATATTGTAATTATGAGCACTGCTCTAGCTAGAAATGATGTTCCTGCAACCTACCATCATGTTGAGAGCTCTGAAGGGTGTCTGCTATTATTCTAGATGCTGAGTAAGTAATTAATTATCTCAGCTTTTTCTAATAAAAGATTGGATGAAACATACACACAACCTCAAGAAATAATTTGGAAATATCTGTGTGAACTGGGCTGTGATATATCTGTGTGTATGTCTCTGTGTGCATATATCTATGTGTGTGTCTGTGCATATGTATTTTTCTGTGTATATATCTGTGTGTGTGCATGTGTGTGTTTAAGTGTATGTGAATAACATAAATATATAAACATATACACACTTGCATGCATGTTTACTTATGTATGTAAACATAGATAGATAGATAGATAGATAGATAGATAGATAGATAGATGGATAGATAGATAGATCATATATATTATATTAGATATATTCACATAAATGTGTGTGTGCGTGTGTGTGTGTGTGTGTGTGTGTGTGTGTGTGTGTGTGTGTGTGAGTGAGTGATATGTTCAGGTGAGAATCTAACTGTAAATATTACATTGCTGAAGTATGATAATAATAATAATAATAATAATAATAATAATAATAACATTTTCTTTCTGTTATGATTTCTTTTATTGGCTGTAAGGGCTTAAGATATTGGAGAAATGCAAAGGAAAGTAACAACAACAAAAATGCAAATATAATATGGTGTGCTATGTAATTGTACAGATTTTATGTCATTGTTGTCTCATATATGCTCTAATACTCACTTCTATATATTTACATACATTATTATTTCTTGTATAGATATAAAGTCTCATATTTATAAGTGGTAGCAGGAATTGGTAGTTTGGCAGTAATTTCTTTTGCCAAGAATATCAGCAACGCTAGCCAATGTGTGTGGGTGGTCTCTATGCTGAAGTTGGACCTGCTGGAAATAGTACCAAAATATCTAATAAATTGCTCAATATATAGTTTTAAAATAAGGAAGATTATCATTAGTAATGTAGTCCTAGATACACTATTCTTTTGAAGAAAGTAGGAATAGACACTGTCATAAATATTTCTATAAGTCTACTTAATGAGAAGTGATATGGGACCAAGAGGGTGGACTTGAAAGTTCATAGGCTGACTATGAAGGAGTGATGCTAGAGCTGTGAAACCTTGTATGCATTAATTTCAATGCTTATTAATAACTGCATTGTTTCTTCCCAGGTAAACTGACATGTAACTGCTCAAAGACTACTTCAAAAGTTACTAGTAGTGACTTCTCTTGAAAATGGACAAAATTTAGCATTGTGGTATTATCAAGTACCTGAAGAAAAAGGGTTTATCCCAAAAAGAACATTCATGCTGACATTAGGGGATAACACTGGAACATCGTCCCCTTATGTAGCAACAGTGCAGGAGTGGGCAGCTGAATTTAGGAGGGGAAGAGAAAGTCTTGAAGATGACCCAAGGTCTGGATATCCTGCGACTGCCACCACCAAGGGAAACACTGATTGTGTTCACTACAGGGTGGTGGATAACAGGCAATTAACTATAAATCAAATAACCAATGTTATTAGCATATCTCATGAGAGAGTTGAGAATATTCTGCACAATGAACTTGGCATGATGAAGGTTTCTGCTCAGTGGGTGCCAAATCCTTTAAAACATGATCAAAGCGAACCAGGCTGATCACATCACTGGAAAATCTGATATTCTTTGAAGCAGATCAAGCTGGCTTCCTTGAATGTTTCCAAATCCAGGATGAGTGGTGGTTTCATCACTTTGAGCCAGAGACAGAGACAATCTATGCAGTGGAAACACCCCTCCTCACCAGCTTCAAAGAAGGTCAAGGTTGTTTCATCTGCTGGGAAGGTGATGGCCTCAGTTCTTTTGAGATGCAAAAGGTATTGTGTTTATTGACTATTTTCAAAAGGGCCACACCATCAATGGAGAGTACTATCCCAACTTGATGAGGCACCTACGAATGGCTATCAAGACCAAACACCAAAGAAATTTGACAAAAGGAGTCATGTTTCATCAGGACAATGCTACAACACACACGTCCTTGCTTGCAATGGCTGTTGTGCATGACTGTAGTTTTGAACTGGTTGATTACCCTACCTATTCACCTGATTTGGCTCCATCTGACAATCATCTGTTTGCCAATATCAAAAACACTTGACTGGGAACCAGTATTGCAGCCGACCTGTGGGCTTATGCCAAACGGCTGCTGTCAAGTGTGGCTCGAGTCCGCCTGTCGGCGGAGTCTATTGTGCAAGTTGCTCCACTACCGTCCCTCAACAGGGAAGGCAAGGCAGTGTTCATCATACTGGTGGCCATGGTGAAAGAATGTGTGTGGTGGACCCGAGCGAAAGGATTAGAGACGAAAACCTACCTCTCTGGCCAATAGCTCATCAACTTCTTCAAGTATCACTTGAAAAGGAAGGTGAGAATAGAGAGACAGGTTTTGTCTTGTGAAAGTTTCATTAAAAGGTGGGTGAATGTAGCAAAGATGGTGTGTGCGAGTGACGATACCTCTTTGAGCATGATCCTGTAAATCGAGAAAAATAAAAAAAGAGAGAGAGAGAAAGAGCACCTTGCTCTCATGTGTCTATTCCCTGGTGAGGTTACTGTGGTCTTTTCTGTAAGCTTTTCTCTCCATGGATAAACCTAATGTTACCCTTTTTTACACCATTGACATTTTCTGTGATATATGATCCCTTTTGATCTTTTTTTTTTTTTTACTACCGATCCCTTTTGATCGAATTTCTTTTTCTTTTTTCTAGAAGAAAAGCTATACAATTGTATTTGTCCCCTCTGTGTACAGCCCTGTGTGGCTAATAAAAGAAAGTTATCTAGTGTAAATATCTTGAATATTTACAGGCACATTTTGACACTTAAAGCATTATATAAGTACTTTACACACTAATTCTTTCTACTTTTGGAACAATACCAGCAATTTTAGGGAAAGTGGAGTTAGTAAATTATATTGACTGAAGTGTTCAACTGGAACTTATTTCATCAACCCTGAAAGGATGAAAAGTAAAGTTCACAATGGCAGAATTTGAACTCAGAATGTGAGCAGCTGAAAGAAATGCCACTAAACAATTTTTCTGATATGTTAATGGTTCTACCAGCTTCCCAGCTTACCAGAAACACTAAATAACACTATAAAGAATTTGCCCTCATCTGGATCGACAACCTTGAAGCTAGGCTTAACAAATAATATTAGATAGAGTATCTCAGAGGGATATTTTAGTTACACAGTTTTATTGTGAATTTTCCTTTCTTTTATGTCACAAAAGTCTGAAGGGTACATTGTATTTGTTGTTGTTGCCCTAACTGAACAGACTTATAATTAAAGACATTCAAGGTAATACCATCCCAGCATTTCTTTTTTTGGACCACTTTATCCAATAGTTTCTTCCTTTACTTTTCTTATAATAGTAGGATGTAAGTCAAGGGAGATTTGGCTGTTGTTTCTGACTAATTAAATGACCAGAGGCTACCTCACTGGCTCGAAGGTCATATTGATGTTTATCCCCAGATCAGTGTTCAAAGAACCTGGCCCACATAATCCAAAATTTTTTCTCCTAAGATGGTGGAGTGTGATTTGAGAAAGATTTGGCTACTGTTTCCAGCAGGTCAACAGTCATGTAAAGGATCCCTAATTGGCTCAAAGAGTATATCTTTTATCTTCACTCTTTTGGCTTTTACTTGGACACTGACTATGCAGGGACAACACTTTGAAAGGTTTAGTCGAATAAATATTTATTGTTAAGTCTGGTACTTATTCTATCAGTCTCTTTTGCCAAACTGCTAAATACTGGGATGTAAACAAGCCAATACCATTATTTACATTATTTACAATTGACGGATATTTGTCCTCATCTTGTTTGTTGTTAACACAACGTTTCGGCTGATATACCCTCCAGCCTTCATCAGGTGTCTTGGGGAAATTTTAAACCTGGGTTCTCGTTCCTAAGGTACTTTTTCTTACCTTAGGAATGAGAACCCAAGTTCGAAATTTCCCCAAGACACCTGATGAAGGCTGGAGGGTATATCAGTCGAAACGTTGTGTTAACAACAAACAAGATGAGGGCAAATATCCGTCAATTGTAAATAATGTAAATAATGTACATAATTCCTCATCTCTTAAATATAGAACTGAAGCTAATACCAGTTGTCAAGCAATAGGGAGGAGGCAAACACAAGCACAACACACATACACACACACACACAAACACGTACACATATAATCATCATCAACCAAATTTACTTACCAGGCTATAATAAAGAATAGTTGCCCAATATACCATGGAATGGGACCGAACTTGAAAACACATGATTTTACAGCAAGCTTCTTAACTACACAACCATGTCAGCCTGTGTCTACTATATGACCAGGTGAGGAGAAAATAGAAATGTTATTTCAACATAAAGCTTCTTTGTTCATGTCCTCACCTGCATGTATATAACATATCCAGTATGTAGAAGCACTTTGGTTTTGTTTCCACATTGTTACAATACACTGGAATGGCGCTTGTATAAGATAAGAATGGCTATATAAATGATTGTGAAACAAAGAATTGCATCAAATTAGTATGATTGCTTATCTATCAACCGATTAATTATCTCTTTTAATGTCTAGTGATGAATGCTACATTTACATTCTGATTGATGAAAAGATATCTTGTTATGGCACTTGTAATGAAGAATGTGTAACAAAGCAATGCTACACAACTAAAAGGAGAAGCTCTTCTGCATATAATAAAATCGATAACCTTACAAAGTGGTTGCTGTATCATTATTAATTTAGGAAACTTAACTGGCTGTTAGTTAAGATCTAAGCCATAAATTTAAAATATCAAAGCAGAACCACATCAATGTAGATATTGACCAGGGATGCCTAAATTGAAAATAAGGACCCAAAATGATAAATATCATTGAAGTTTCTCATATACAACAGAAATACATCTGTTATCAGTTATGTTAAATTAATGTTCAAACTGTAACCCACATTATTAGTAGCTCTCCAAAAATATTTCCATAGTATTGCCTTGCCATGAGGCATGACATTATAGCAAAAACTATTATACAAGGCAGTTGAGAGGAAGGATAACCTAGGATATCAGCACATTTGGAGTTGAAGTGATCTGGAATTCATGTATCCATTCATCCATCTAACTAGCCAACCAGCCAGCCAGATGCATGCCCAGTGGTTAGGGTGTTGGCTTACAACCAGAAGGTCATAGGTTTGATTCCTGGACCAGGTGGTGCTTTGTATCTTTGAGCAAGGCACTTTATTTGTTCTAGTCTATTTAACTGAAAATCAGTATCAGCCAAGTGTTGGTATAGGCCTCTTTAACACCTGCTGTCATGGCCTCAATGGGTTGAAGATATGAGGTCTATAATGATTAGTGAAAGCATAGCAGATGCTTCCAAGCCAATCAGTTATATTGTTTCTAGTTGTCCAAGCATGGCCAAAATGAATTATTATATAAATAGACACAATGAAGTTGGAGATTATGCCAGAATTATTGAGTATACATAGAAACAAAAGCAAAAAACACACCATAAAAGGTTTCAGACAATGACAAAGGAAGCAGAGACAGGGACAAGCTTACTACGGAGCCTCTGCATGGTAGCTTAACTTGCTAGGCATAGCAACTATATTCCCATCAAATCATACTCTGTTATCTTAGATAGAGGAAAAACACAATGGATATTGTAGTTCACTGACTGAAAAAACAGTTGGGGTGATTATGGATGCAATACTTTAGATCATAGTTCTCTCATCCAAGGTTACCAGGGTTAGACCAAAACAATAACACAAACAGAGATATTAAGGAAAGCTTCCACGATATTATTATCAAATGCATGAAAATAATATATTCTAGTCAATAGATGGATGGCAATATATCTCTGAAAGAAAGAAAGAAAAAAACCATCCACTTATAAAGACCTGGGAATCAAGATATACAGAATGTATTAATTGCAAATATGAATAATTCTTACAATAATAGGTGTCTTGGCAATGATAATAATAGATTCAGACAAATACATAAACAACTCCAGGACCTCTCCACATACACAAAATAAAGGAAACAGCACTATTATATATTACACAGCAAAGATATATTACAGAGAGTAATATGAACACAATAGAAAAAAACAAAACAAAACAAACAAGACTAAATTCTGTGTGGACTAAGAGTAATAGAACTGCATTTGATTAAACAATGAAAGTAAATAATAATGATAAAACAACTGCAACAACAACAACAACAATTATTATTATTATTATTATTATTATTATTATTATTATTATTATTATTATTCAGTAGTTTTATTTTTATAACGTGCTTTCACTTTACTACCGAGCGCAGCTCTGTGCGCCTTGGGTATGTGCTGTGGTTTGCTGTGGTGCTCTTATGTTTACTGTATTGAAAGTGTTTTGCGTAGAATGTGTGCAGTACCCAGTAGTGCAATTTTCTGTATGTTATATATATTTGTAAGTCCTGGTGTTTTTGTTATGTATTTGTCTGAATATTTTTTTATTATACCTAAGGCACCTACTATGATAGGAATTGTTTCTGTTTTTAGATTCCACATTCGAGTTATCTCTATTTCCAGGTCTTTGTATTTTGAAAGTTTTTCCATTTCTTTTAGAGAAACGTTGTCATCTGCTGGTATTGAAACATCAATTAGAAGGCATTTTTTTCCTTCATGATCTTTGACAACTATATCTGGTCTATTTGCCTTAATTTCTCTATCTGTGTGTATTGGCATATCCCAGAGTATGGTTGCTTTCTCGTTTTCTGTGACCTTTTCTGGCGTGTGTTTATACCATCTTTTTTCTGTTGCTATTCCATAATGTTGGCATAGCTTCCAGTGTATATAGGTCCCAGCTCTGTCATGTCTGTGAATATATTCCTTCTTAGCCAGGACTGGGCAGCCAGAGATAATATGATTTATTGTTTCTTGTCGATCTCCACATATTCTACAGTTACTTGTTATATTTCTTTTCATTATGTGTTTTTGGTAATTTCTGGTGGGGAGGCTTTGGTCTATTATTATTATTATTATTATTATTATTATTATTACTATTATTATTATTATTATTATTAATGATTTCTTTTATTTGCAGAAGATGGGAACATTTACATGGACAGGTTGCAAAAACGTGGGTGTGGGTGTGTTTACATTGAAATCCACTGAATGTGAGAAAGAAAGTGAAAATATACTCTGTAAACACAATCCTGTGTATATAGGTGATTGTCCAACAGGAGAATCACCATCTAGAATTAATGAAAGAACCTCACATATTCTGCATTATCCCTAACTATCAAGAGTAAGTGCCCACTCCTAGCTGTCATTCCCAGCCTACAGACACATTCTGAGAGTAAACCATGCTCACTATTTTCACCCACCTTTCAATAAGTGTTAATAAGAGCTTGACTGGTAGTGAATGGGGAATATGTGTCCTCAGTCCTTTCAGTTACGTGCATCTCACACATCTTTTGCTGTATTCACCAAAGTGAGGAAAATCTCCGACCCTTCTTAGTCCATTTTAAAGATTGCAGAGAGGCAATCTTTAAAGTAGACTTGGTAGAAATCTGGATCCATACTACATGCAATAACAGCTCTTCAACAAAAAACAAGTCAGCATCATCGTCAGCAGCAGCATTTAACATCTGGCATTCCCTCAAAACCTCGTTTCCACAGCTGTGCTTGAATCAGTACAGAAGAGATGAGAAATGAAACCCTTGACAGATCAGGCATTATACAAAATGGTTTCAATTGGTGGCCATTTAGTCTGATTGGTGTATAGAGCAGATGGCGCTATACATTGAAATGATCCAGCCTCTGAAAATGGGTCCAAAATCAACTATTTTGAGGGTTGCTACCTAGTAATAGTGGTCAACTTTATTAAAAATTTTTGGTTGAATCAAAAGGATCAGAACTCTACTGAAAGCAGCTTTGTTTCTCACCCTTTTTTAATGATGTATTCAATGAGAAGGAAGCTGTCATGCATCAAGTCACCAGAGATTGAACAACTCTTGACCAAGATCTTAAATTCTGTATTCAGCTGAGTTATAGTCTGGAAATAATTGATAATGCCACCCTTATTCACATCCTCCATGTGGGATGCTACCACTCCCAGTTCAAAGAAATTGGAAATCTCCCAGTCTCCTGCCAGTTGTAGTAAATATTTGCAAAAGATTTACCAAACAAGTCTGGTGTATATGTATAAAATTTACTAGTAGGCCATCCAAACCAGATGATTTATCCCTCAGCTGCGATTAGTTTTGAAGCACTTCACATCTTCTGCAGAGTGCCATGATGCCACCAAGGTAGACACGAAAATGTATTACTAATTCCAGTCCATCACTTGATTCATACCACAGAACAGAATGCTAACGTGCAAGTGGCTGAGCACTCCACAGACACGTGTACCCTTAACGTAGTTCTCGGGGATATTCAGCGTGACACAGTGTGACAAGGCTGACCCTTTGAATTACAGGCACAACAGAAACAGGAAGTAAGAGTGAGAGAAAGTTGTGGTGAAAGAGTACAGCAGGGTACGCCACCATCCCCTGCCGGAGCCTCGTGGAGCTTTTAGGTGTTTTCGCTCAATAAACACTCACAACGCCCGGTCTGGGAATCAAAACCGCGAGTCCGCTGCCCTAACCACTGGGCCATTGCGCCTCCACCCAGATCCACTATAAGATGCATATTCCTCATATTCATAAAAGATGGGTGCAAGTGCATGTGTCCTAAAAATCCTGGTTTCACTAATGGCTACCAGCAGTGGTGGATCTACTATAAAACTAATGAAGCTTAAGCTTCAGGGCCCCTAATTCTGGAGGAGCCTCTCTGAAGCAACTTCATTTTTTCATTCTGTCAATTTTTTTTTGTTTTTGTATTTTGCCATGCAGATTGCTGTTACCAGTCTTAGTGGACAATGTCATCACATACTCCTACATAGAGTCTAGACACGCAGTGTCTAGCCACAAGCTGTTTCACCTAATGTTTCTGCGGTGTGGATTAGTATAAAAAATATAAGTACAAACAACTTGCAGATAATTTGCTTTCCTTGAATTATTCTGGAAACTTCAGTCCTGACCCTCCCATTATCAAATATGTCTACTACTACATCAGCACGGTAGGGATAAGAATTCTTATTTTCTCAGCAGGACATCATTATTTAATGACCATTGAAAGGGTTTGCCTCCTAATTTTGGACTTACACTCAATTCAGTAACAAAGCATTTTTCCTACTTTAAAAATTGTTTGAATATCTACCTTGTACAAAATGAACATTTCTTCATTTATGACTGTATATTAAGTTGTGGACACTTATCTTGATCGGTCTCTGTATGGCTGTGGCTAATGAAAATATTACCCCAATTTTTTTTCACAGAGGTCTAGGACCCAAGAGGAATAACAATGTCTTCAAGAAAGTATTTAAGCGGATACCAGAAATGCCAACTCAAAGAAAAGCAATCTAACAAAATTTTTAAATGTCAAAAACTATCAAACTATTTTACAATGTCAAGTAAAAGTTTATCATCACCTGCAACTGAAACAAGCTATGCAAGCACCAGTGAAGTCAATGATAGTGCACTGTGTACGCTTTTGGTGCAGATGATGATCATAGTGGTCAAGAACTTCAAGGAAAGAGAGAGCAGAAACAGAAAACAGGAAGCAAATTTAGTGATTTCAAAGAATACAGTCACCTGGCAAACTGACCCATAACAATTAATAATGATTTCATACAAAACTGTTTAATGCAAGACATTAGTTTTTTTTTTCAAAATTAAAAACCAGATAATGTACATACTGAATCCAACAAGATTTACAAACAGCAAAACTGAAGTTTCTCAAACAAGTACTTTGAAAAAGATTAAAAAATGCTCAGACTGTGATGAGATCCTGATCAGTTTACTCAAAGAGCAAAGGCTGTATGTACTGCTTTGTCTGTAAACTCTTTTCTAAATGCCAAATATCACTTACAATAGGTGGGTTTTTTGACTGGATGAATATACTCAGAACTCTAGAAAATCATGAAGACAGCAGAGAACATAATAGGACGATGTTGAACTGGCTAACACAAAAGTTAGATAAAAACACTGTGGATCAGCAACTTGAGCAACAGTTGAGAAAAAAACATGCAGTACTATTTTGAAGTTCTAAAAAGAGTTGTAGCTGTTATAAAGTTTTTAAGTGAAAAAGGTTTAGCATTTAGAGGTCATGAGGAAAAGTGGGGCTCCCCAAATAATGGAAATTTCATGGGGGCCTGAATGTAAGTGAGATGCAAAGAATTTATACCACAAGTTGGTGAAATTGGAATATGCTGCTGTTTTAAAAGTCATTTAGGAAGAAGTTATGGAGAGCTTTAACAATACAAGTAAGAAACTCCAAACCCCTGTTTCTGATGTATTTGAAGGTTACCTTTTGTTAGCATCTTTACTTTCATTTGTTAAAGAACTATGAGAAAATTCAGCCGACAGGATTGTACACTATGAATCAGCAGCAAAAAGGTGTAAGTAAATATATCACCTCAAATTATTCTGATATTTCCAAACACATTGTTACAAAGAAATTTGCAGATGGAACAAGTGATAGGGATTCTTTGAAAGGGGCTGAAAAATTTAGGATGGAAGTTCTAAATCAAGTCTATGACTGCTTGATAATTCAGTTAAGCAAGAGGATGGAGCTATATGAGCAGATTGCGAAAAGGTTCAAATTTCTGTCAGAACTGATGAACAATTCAGAATTTGATGAGGATAGTATCAGACTTATATTGCATTACAAAGATGATATTGACCACAAATTGAGTGCTATTGACGTGTTCCCTAATGTTCTTTTCCACTCTAGGCACAAGGTCCAAAATTTTTGGGGAGGGGACCCAGTCAATTAGATTGACCCCAGTATGCAACTAGTACTTAATTTATCAATCCCTGAAAGGATGAAAGGCAAAGTCAACCTTGGTGGAATTTGAGTGTTCCCTAATATTACTACTGTACTTGTCAATGCCTACCACGAGCTGTGAAGCAGAAAAGAATTTCTCAACGCTTTCCTTTATAAAGAATAAATTTCATTCTACCATGACTGAAGAGTGCTTAAATTTCTTGTGCCTAGTCCCTAGAAAATGATATTGCAAGGAAGCTCACATATGACAAAACTGTAAGGGAATATGTTGCTATAAAAAAAAACAGAAAGAAAGAGTATTTTGTAATTTTCATATGTATCTTAAATATAAGATTAATATTAGATTATATTAAATGTGATAATTGTTGTCTTTATTCTATGATGTATCATGCATGTATATAATGCTTTCCTAACTTTCAACCCCCATAACTCTAAAATTATAAGGCATAGCCTCAAAAATATTTGTTCTCACCAGCAACTTTGAGAATCACAATCTGAAATGCAGTTCTTTAATTTGTAAAGAAAATTGTGGTGATCTGCTATGGAACAAACACATCAACAAAGATATCGGTAATTACCCATACCTCGTTACTGGTGGAAAGAGGGCTCACTGTCAGACTCATTTTAAGGACTCCACATCACCACTCCACCATTTGGGCTATCAGGGCATCAAGGCTGGAGTTCCTTGCAAGGGCACAAAAATTCTTTGACCCTTGTTGGATTTTACCCTACTGTGGCTAATTATAAAGGGGCCCCCATAACATTTTAAGCTTCAGGGCCCCAATATTGTAGATCTGCCATTGGCTACCAGACACATACTCCCATATGCCTTGTCACATCTCATATAAAAGGAATATTATTCTATATGTCACTTAGGGCTCCTTTCAACTGTTTGCTTTTGAGGACATTTGTAAAACTGTTTCATCATTCCTGAAGTAAAAGGAATTCTGTTTTTTTTCTTTGCCTATTCTTGGATGCATCTCTCAAGCAAGGAGGCATTTTCTTTAATGACACAAAACTGCTCTTTTTTTTGTCCAATGGCTAAACAATGTCTAATACTTCTCTTTCACCTGCAACACTAGCAAAAATGTTTCTCTTGTTAATAACCTTTGTTTCTGTCATGTAAATTAATGTTTCCACTAGTTAATTTTTTTATTACTTGATGAAGTATATGTGCCTGCTCGTTTAATTGAGATTTTCTTGTTTTTTTTTTTATTTGTTTTGTTTTCTGCTTGTAGTCTGTGTTGCTTCACTCAATGTTAGTTCTCTTATGGGTTTTCCTGCTGCTCTAGAATTTGAAGGTTGTTGAATGAGGTAAATGCATGAGAAAGAGTGGAGCTACACTCAAGAAGATTCAGTTTCTTTGTATTGATATCTTGTTCTCACATCTAAATCAGTCAAAAAAAAAAGGGGAAAAATATTCTAAACATGAAAACAAAGCCTAAAATCAAGAGGTTTTAAAGCAAAATTACTAAATCAAAGGCTTTAATTAGCTGAAAAACAAGATACAGAATTCTACTGTGGTCAGGGAAGTAGTCATGCTTGATATACAGGAAATTTGTCAGTAGGAGTTCTATACTGTGTATGCAATATAAACAATGGGTACCCAAGGGTGCAGTGAGATCATAGGAAGGTTTACAGAGATGGGATTAGTATGCAGCAGTTGCACAGAAGTTAGCAGTAAGGTCTCCTATGAAATCAATTCTTTCAAATACCCAAGTCTCCCTCTAAGAAGTTTCTTGTACCTTGGTGCCCTAATCAGCAGTGGAGGTGGATATCCCAAAATTATAGTAGCTAGAGTACAATTAGAATAAAAAATTTCAGGGAACTATTAATTTTGCTGGTAACCAAAGGAGTCTCTCACTGGCTGAAAGGTGCTTGAGTACAAAGTGCTACACTTCATTGCAGCAAACATGGGCACAGAATACAGATGTGTAAAAGCTAGAAAGAAATGAAGTGAACATACTTTACTGGTTGTATAATGTTAGTGTGCATAAGTAATGGGGCATAAATGATCTGAGAGAAAAACTAAGAATAAAACAAATCAGATATAGTGTATTAGAGAAGAGACATCACAGATACAAGATGTGCATGAAAGATGGTATTTGTGTAAAGAAGTATATCTGACTAATAAGAAAACAAATGCTACCCTTACAGTTGAATGGATAGTAGTGCAGTCAACCATAAAAATTATTATTCCTTCAAGTAAACTATTCATGCAAGCATGGAAAACTGGATGTGTATGTATGTGATTGAGCATATGTTGGAAAGGTATGAATGTTACAAATTTTGTTTCTCACTTCCTCAAAGTCAAAAGACTATATATATCAATAGTTCAATAGACCTATTGATAAATGTCCTTGATTAAGAAAATTCGAGCAACTGTTTCTGTTTTATTACACTTAAATAAAATATTGATTTCTTTAGCTTGATGCAAGATATTTTTGTACAGTTTTAAGTATAAACAGTTTAGAGCAGGTACTTATGTTATTGACCCAGGAAGGATAAAAGTAACATTAAATATGACATGAATTAAATACAGAATGTAAAGAAAAATACTTTGTTATAAAGCATTTAGTCTCATATTCTTTCAATCAGCCATTTCCCCACCCTAAAGGCAAATCATTTTATTGATCAATTTTTCTGACAAACTCTTATATGATTCTTTAGATTTTTTCTTCAAAATTTTTT
Organism: Octopus bimaculoides; assembly: GCF_046866305.1. Taxonomy (NCBI): domain Eukaryota; kingdom Metazoa; phylum Mollusca; class Cephalopoda; order Octopoda; family Octopodidae; genus Octopus; species Octopus bimaculoides. Next base: position 130,012,059 of record NC_142928.1, read on the forward strand.
AAAGAAAAAATGTTTTACAACATCCTAATTACATGAGAGAAGATCAAACACCTTCCTTCAATACAGTTTTTTTACAGTTATAATTTATTATTCAATCTAACTCTATTGTTATGTTTACAATTTACTCTCTTCAATTTTGAAGTGGAAGAACAAAGAGTTTTTCAAGTATTTGTTCTGACATGCATCATTTTTCTTCTTTTTTTTTTCTTCTGTTCTTGATATTATTTCTGGATGTTTTTGATCTGGTTGTTACTGTTCTTGATGTTGCAATTATTACTGTTAGAAATAATGCTGCTCTTGTTTAGCTTCAAATCAGCCTTCATCAAGTTGAGCTTTGATTAAAGGCATCCCAGCTATATTCATTCTATTCCATTTCCAGGAGCAGTGCAAAATGTACCTGGAACCATATCATCTAATGTATTTTGTTTTTATTTTTAGAATGGGTCACTGTATTCCCCCTCTCTTTCTCTGTATGTATACATATATAAAATGTATATATATATATATATATATATATATATATATATATATATATATATATATATATATATATATATTAATAGTAATGGTGTGACAACAAAAGAATGAATGAGACCTTGATATTATGTAAATAGAGGAATTTATCTGTAATATATGTGACAATTATTCAGTTGCCATCATAAAACTCCAAGTTTCAGATGTCGGGGCGGAAATCTGCTCTGGCATCTCGTCAGTTATCGAGGCAATAAAAAAATGCTCTTGATAACTGACGAGATGCCGGAGCAGATTCCCACCGCAACATCCAAAACTTGGAGTTTTATTATGACAACAGAATAATTGTCACATATATTATATATATGTATGTATGTATGTATGTATGTATGTATGTATGTATGTATGTATGTATGTATGTATGTATGGATCACTATTAGTGTGGTCAGTAGAGCTGAAAATACTTTGTTGAGGAGTTCTCATATCCTTGCTTTCCTCAGTTGGATTTACAGACATAATCAACTCCATATTACTGTAATTTGAGAGAGATTTAGTTACTATTTCTAGAAGGTTAAGCAACTAAGTAGAAAACTGGTTCTATTTATTATTTGTGATGTAACCATTGCTGTTATTGTCATTATTACTATTGTTGTTGTTATTATTATTGTTAAAGGTGGTGAGCTGGCAGAATCATTAGCTTGCTGGACAGTGCTTAGCAGCATTCAGCCCATCTTTATGTTCTCAGTTCAAATTCCACTGAGATTGACTTTGCCTTTCATCCTTTCAGGGTTGATAAAATAAGTACCAGCTTAGCACTGGGGTCAATGTAATTGATTTACCCACCCCCAAACTTGCTGGCCTTGTGTCAAAATTTGAAGGCATTATTATTGCTAAAGTTATCAGAATCGTTATCATGTTGGACAGAGTTCAAACACCACCAAGGTCGACTTTGCTTTCATCCTTTCAGAGTCAATAAAATAAGTATCAGTCAAATACTGGGGTCAATGTAATCAACTAGTCCCCTCCTCTAAAATTTCAGGCTTGTTCTTATAGTAGAAAGGATTATTATTGCTAGAATGATTGTTGTTACTGTACATGTACATATTATTGTGATTGTTATGGTCATTGTTTTTTTTTTTAAGCAAACCCATCATCACAGAGAGTCACATTCAGACAAATGTTTGGAAGCAATCTACATGCCCAACGCATTTGATCTGCCAGGTTTGACTTTTACGTAGTTCCATATAGCATACTCAATTATTTAGATCAAACATGAGACTCTCAACTGCGGAGAGGGTCATGAGAGATCATTTAAACAGGATATGAAATTATTTTACTTAATGGTCTAAAATAAGTAACTTTTGATTTAGGTAAAAACAACATTATTAATTTTTGATTTCTGCAGGCTTGTAATAAAATCTGAGACTAGAAGTTATAAAATCAATAATTAGAATAGGAAATTTCTTCTTGGATCTGACTGGCATACTGACAGACCCTCTATGAGTGAAAAGATGAATCAAAATGATACGTTGGTGGTTAAGTAGTTTGGCTGCTGTCCATAGCTTCAAACAAAGCATGGGTGCAGGTACAATGGTGTGATTAAGAAGTTTGCTTCACTCCCTATGTGATTTCCACTTTGATCCCAGAGGTAAAAATGGGCTTGCATAGGGCTAATATCCCTAAGTTTCAGAAGCCTCAATGACAATTCAAAGCCAGCAAGACCTGGGACAGGAAGCATTTACACTGTCCAGCAAAATCTGAAAGAACTCATTGAGGCAGATTTTCCATGGCTGGATGTTCTTCTAGTTGCCAATCCCTGGGAAAGGCATCTAACCATAGAAAATGATAACATAAAGAGGCAGAAAAAAAATTTGCAAGGCATCTCATTTGGTACTTTGATAGTTCTTCCAATCTAGTACTTTGGACTTGTCCTTTATTTATGAACCCCTAAAAGATGAATGGTAAAGGAAGTCAACCTTGGTGATATTTGAATGGAAAGTGCAGAGACCTGGTTTGGCTGCTTTCCATTTTTTCAAATAAAGCATGGGTGCTGGCATGACTCTGTGATTAAGAAGTTTGTTTCATCTCTATGTGGTTTCAGTTTTGATCCCATTATGCAACATCTTGGACAAATGTTTTCTACCATAGCTTCAGGTCAACCAAAACCTTGAGAGTGAAATTCAGTTGATGGAAGTTGTGTGGAAGCTCATTGAAAGGATTGTTCCTACTCTTGAGTTGTTGTCTTAAATCCATTGCTCAGTTCAACCATCACTGTTTATAACTTTATATATTAGTGATAGAGATCATATTACTACTGAGAGGTAATACTTATCTCCACTTACACATGAATGTTCTGTTAGAACAAACTATACTGTGGTACTTACTATAAAAGACACTTTCATATTGGCTTTTTGGTGCAAAATGCAGTCTTGTTTATATCGCTAGCAGGGAGATAAATCCCTGCTACCTCCAGCACCAAGACCACCAGACCATGTGATTTTGACTTTGTTTGGTCTTGTCAATGATGGACACTCAGCTGCTAGAGGCAGCAGCAATTCACCTCCCCACCAGTGATTGACAGTGCCAGAAGAGGTATTGGTATCATGATTAACCAGTTAGTTTGTTAGCAATATAAACAAGAGTGCATTTTACACCAAAAACCCAATATGAGAGTTTCTCTCGTGGTAACTACTGCAGTATAGTTTGTTCTAACAGAACATCCATGCTTAAGTGAGAATAAATAATACCTCTCACTTACATCTTTGTTGCAGTTCCTATCTACCTGAAAGTCTGTCTCACAACAGATCCCAAGCAACATAATTAGTCCATCAGTCCAGTACCTGATAATGCTGCTGGTCAGCATAGAGTTGCAACACACCTACAAACATACAGGTTTTAATATCTATATGCAAAACATATAGATATGCTCTCCAAATTCGTGTGCTAAACATAAATTGTCATTTCTGTAGAGCTTTAAAATTTTCAAATGAAACAAATGGCATGTGGTGGTCAGGTAAGATTGCCAGCACTAACAGCTCCTTCTCAACCTCTTATGGATCACTTCCATCCAGTCAAAGGATTTTCTGAACAATATCAGACAATACAACTCTGCATTTCAAATAACATCGTTTACTGCATCTAAGAAGATAGTTAAACATGAATTTACACCGATTTCAAAGTTCAAGGACAAGTCTATCACCTCATTGGTTCCCTGTTACCCACAAATGAACAACCACAGTTCCTCCAAATTTACTTTATGAGTGACGTAGGGCAACAAACCCAAAGGAGGTGTCAAAACTTCAGACGATGGGTCATGTTAGACACAGCGCTGACTGCTGCAAAGGAGAGTGTAACCACTGACAGCTTTTCGGTGCATTCAAAATCACCTAACACCCACTCCAAAATCCTACGGGAGCCAGTCAGGCGGTACTGGCAACGGCCACACTCAAAATGGTGCATCTCATGTGCCACCCGCACAAGAGCCAGTCCAGGGGCACTGGCAACGATCTTACTTGGCTTGCCGGATCTTCTCACGCACAGCACATTTCCAAAGGTCTCGGTCAGTAGTCATCGCCTCGGTGAGGCCCAATGTACGAAGGTCTTGCCTCACCACCTCAGCCCAGGTCTTCCTGGGCCTACCTCTTCCACGGGTTCCCTCAACTGTTAGGGTGTGGCACTTTTTCACGCAGCTATCCTCATCCATTCTCACCACATGTCCATACCAGCGCAATCGTCTCTCTTGCACACCACAACTGATGCTTCTAATGTTCAGCTTTTCTCTCAAGATACGTACACTCTGACGGGTATTCACATTGACATTACACATCCAACGGAGCATACTGGTTTCATTCCTTGCGAGCTTACATATGTCCTCAGCAGTTACAGCCCATGTTTCACTGCCATGTAGCATGGCTGTTCGTACGCATGCGTCATACAGTCTGCCTTTTACTCTGAGTGAGAGTCCCTTTGTCGTCAGCAGGGGTAAGAGCTCTCTAAACTTTGCCCAGGCTATTCTTATTCTAGCAGCTACACTTTCAGCGCACCCACCCCCACTACTTACTTGGTCGCCCAGATAGCGGAAGCTATCGACTACCTCTAGTTTTTCACCCTGGAATGAGATAGAAGTTGTTTCCTGTTTGTTTACAGTCTTTATTGCACCTGAACATCTGCCACAAACAAAAACTAACTTCCTAGTTAACCTATACATACAGTAATCCCTCGCCATATTGCGGTTCACCTATCACGCACTCAGTACATTGCGGATTTTTCTGGCTAATATATGTAAATTTATATCGCAGACTCCTCAGTATATCCGGATTTCTGCAGCTAATAGGTATGTATACTTTTTTAGATTTTAATTATTTCTATGGGACATTTTGGAACATAGCACCAGCAATAGTCAAGGGATTACTGAGTATATATATATATATATATATATATATATATATATATATATACAGGGTGTGTAAGGTATTTGAGGACACACCTTTTTTGGGTCACTGCTGCATTTTTTGTTAACTATGTATAATCTTTGTTTCAGAAAATAATAATGGCAGGACCTCATGAAGAAATGAAGAGTGCTGCTGTTATTGTGGTTCTAAAGGCTGAGCATAGCAATTTAGAAATATCCTGATTTTTAAAAGTTGTCAGATCTTTTGTCTACAAAGTTTGTAAGGAGCTAGAGACTGAAGATGGAAACATATCACTAGTATCAGAGTATAAAAAGCATTCCAAATGCTTTGAAATCATCAGAACACCTGAATTTATCCAGCAAGTTCAACAGACCATTGATTACAATCCCAGAAAGTCCATGAGGTCAATTGCAAAAGATCTCCACGTGTCAGAAGGAAAAGTCAGAAATGTTGTCCACGAAGACATCAGATATAAGTCTTATATGATGAGGAAAGGTTAATTTGTCAGAAAAAGCAAAAGAAAATCATTACATCAGATCTAAAAGGCTCTTAAACAAATTGAAAATTCCAGCAGAAGCAGATTTGATTTGGTTTTTCTCAAACGAGTAAAACTCCAACCAAGATTAAAAAGTTAACAGAAGAAATGACAGATGGTAATGTGCAGACATTTCTGAAGTTCTAAGTGTTATGCATACAAAATTTCCTGCCACTTTTATGGTTTTAGGGGTTGTCAGCAATGAAGGACAAGTGATACCTCCTTACTTCTTTCCACAAGGCCTTAGAGTTAACTCTGCCGCCTACATTGAGGTTCTGGAAATAATTGTTAAGCCCTGGATAGACAGTGTATGCAATGGAAGACCATATATGTTTCAGTAAGACTCTGCACTATCACACATGGCTCTAGTAACACAGGAATGGATTGCTGAAAATTTTCATGATCACATAACCCCTAACATTTGGCCTCCTAATTCCTCAGATCTCAACCCGTTGGACTATTACATGTGGAGCATAGTTGAGAGAGAGGTCAATGAATGCACTCATAACACTAAAGATTCTTTGAAAGCTGCCATAGTCAGAGTAATATCCCAAATGAACCAGGACCACTTGATTCAAGCATGTAGATGATTTAGATCTCATATAGAAGCAGTTGTTGAAGCTGAAGGTGGCTTTATTGAATAACATCATAGAAAAGAGGGTTTATTTTTATCCTCATCGCAATTTTTTGATAAGTAAAGTTATCTGTTATCATATATCTGTTTTTTATAAACATAAATTTGTCCTCAAATATCTTACCCACCCTGTATATGTATGTGTATATATATATATATATATATATATATATATATATATATATATATGTATGTATGTATGTATGTATATTACTATAAGATGAGCAAAAGTGTATGTAATATATATATATATATATATATATATATATATATATGTATGTATGTATGTATGTATGTATGTATGTATGTATGTATGTCAAGCTAGATTTTTATACCATTTCAATTCTATCTTAATGAACACTTAATGAACAGTGCACAGTTATTGATCTCATAAATATAGTAAGTTGATATAGGTTGTGTAGATAGAAACTAGGGTGTTAACATAGGCTTGATTGATTTCTTGATCAATTAGTTTCATCTCATTTCACATACCACCATCATACACTTTTTTACCCTCTTGCTTTGTTTTATGTTGTTTTAACTTATTCCAATGCAGACCATTACAATTGTACTAACTATTGTGTGTATCATTATTTACTGATTGGTAAGTTGGTGAAATAGCAGAATCGTTACCACATCTGCAAAATCTGTTTAGTGACATTTCTCCCAACTTTATAGTCTGAGTTCAAATGCCATGTGAGGTTGACTTTGCCTTTCATCCTTTCGGGCTCAATAAAATAAGTACCAGTTGCACACAGGGGTCAATGTAGTTGACTTACCCAACTCCCCTGGAAATTGCTAGCATTGTGCCAAAATTTGAAACTGTTATTATTGTACATCTCACTGTAACCATCAAGCATAATAGATTGGATATATAGTATCAATACAGAGGTAGACAGCCTGTAAGATGTTGCCTGGGTACATAGCATCATCATCATCATCATCATTTAATGTCTGTTTTCCAGGCTAGCATGGGTTGAATGGTTTGACAGAAGCTGGCCAGCTGAAAGCTGCACCAGGCTCCAATTGTCTGATTTGGCTTGGTTTCTATGGTTGGATGCCCTTCCTAATGCCAACCACTTTACAGAGTGTTCTTTGTGCTTTTAATACAGTACCAGCACCAGTACTATTACATGGCATCAGCATTGGTGTTTCATACATAGCATTGGTGTTTCATACATAGCATTGGCACAGGTGCTTATTACATGACACTGGCATGAGTACTTTCCATATGGTATTGGCATGAGTGCTTTTCACATGGCACCAGCAGTGTATAGATTTTGGTTGGATGGATTACCGTTCAGTATTTGCTTAATTTCTCTACATTTTCAGTTCAAATCTCATCAAGGTTGACTTCCTTTGCCCTTCATCTTTTAGGGGTTCATGAATAAAGGACAAGTCCAGAGTATTAGATTGGATGAACTGTTAGAGTACCAAATAAGATGTCTTGTATATATTTTCTGGTTCTTTATGTTATCATTTTCTATGGCTAGATACCTTTCCCAAGGATTGGCTGCAGGAAGGACACCCAGCCATTGAAAATCTGCCTCAGTGAATTCTTCAGATTTTGCTGCCCAGCATAAATGCTTCCTAACCCAGATCTTGTTGGTTATGAATTAATATTAATGCTTCTGAAACTTTGCCCTTTTCTTGGTAGGGGTATTAGCCCTATCTGAAGGTAATTCAGACGTGATTTGTACGCAAGGTAACCAACTCCCAAAGATTCTCCACTTTAGCGAGATTGAGACTAAAAGTAGCCCTCATGGACATCCAAAACTTCATTTTCATGATCATCTCAAGTGGTCTCTCATTTTGTGCAGTGTCCCTCCCTGTTAGTTGGAGCCCCTGGCTGTTAAGATGAAGGTATAGAGGTGCGTGTGTGATGCTGGAGTAGAGTACTTTGAAACCAAGCACGGGAGACTACACAAAGGGAGGATGGGTCATCATGAACCCCTTGCAGTTGTTGTTTGGTGTCACTTTCAGTGCCCTCAGTGTCACAGGAAATACCTATCTTGTATCAGTCTTGTCAGCCACATCTACTCTCAAGAGAAACAATGTGCTGGAGGTGGAGGAGGATGAATTGCTTGGATCGATGATACCATATCACTTTTGATGGACTGTCATAAGCAAGTAAGTAAGTTAGCCCTGTGCAAACCCATTTTAGCCCACATTAGTCTGGCCTGTATCTTTTGACTTGTCCAGCATGGGAGGCTGTCAAGGTCACTGCTCTCAGGGTCATTGAGACACATAAGTCACCGAACTGTAATAAGGACTAGACTTGGTGGTAAGAAGATACTGTCACTACAGATATGAGGAAGACATTTTCACACCCACCTAAACAGACTTCAATTTTTATTTTTTTTGTTCAAGAAGCAGCATTCGTCTTTTAAAAGCTTTGGGGAACATTCATATGGTAAATGGATTTGTAGATTATTTGCTTTTCTATGGTTTCAGTTGGAAGAAGCTTTGCAATCAACATCAGACAAAATTCCTTATTTAACGTTTTACTTTAAATATCTCAACTAATAACTAATTTACCAGTTTGAGATAACGAGTAAGGTTTGAATAAAAGAACGAAAATACATAAGATTTGGAACTGTGAATTTTATTTGTTGTAGCATTTCTGTTGCTGTCATTGGTGATGACGATGATGATGATGGGGGGGATGTATTAATGGTAGTGGTGATGATGATGATGATTTTGATTATGGTAGTGGTGATATTGGTGGTGGTTGTGGTGATGATGGTGATGGTAATGGTGATGATGATGATGACGATTTTGATGGTGGTGCTGCTGGTGCTGGTGGCGGTGGTGGTGGTGGTGGTGGTTGTGTTGCTGGCAGCAGCAGCAGCTCTTGTAACAATGGCAATGGTAATGATGGTAGTGGTGGTGGCAGCAACAGCAGCAGCAGTTGTCATGGTGGCGGTGAGGATGATGCTAATAATGATAATGGAGATGCTACAAATGAGAAGGAAAGGAACAGTTACTCTAGGAATATAGTACAAGTGGTGGTAGTGTTACTGTTCATGTGATGTGGGAGGAGATGGTGGTAGAAGAGAAATTGATTACGATGTAGGTGGAGATAATTATAGTGCTGGTGACCATCATGGAAGAGGATGTGGAGATGATGATGGTGGTGGTGGTGGTGGTGGTGATGATGATGATGATGACGATGATCATGATGATGGTGCTGATGGTGATGATAACAACAACTACAATGACAATCATGATGATAATGACAATGATGACAACAACAAAAACGATGATGATGATGACGATGATGATGATGACGATGATGATGATGACGGCAATGATGATGATATATCACTATTATCTGCATCGTAATCTTATCTACAATCACCTTCATATTCACCACAACAACTATCATCATCATCATCATCAAAATCATTGACATGATCATTGTTGTCATTGTCATCATTGTCATCATCATCATCACCGACAACAACAACAACAATAACATCATTGCCGCCGCCACCACTACTACTACTACTACTACTACCACCACCACCACCACCGCCACCATCACCACCACCCCCATCATCATCATCATCATCATCATCATTATCATCATCATCATCATCATCATCATCATCACCATCATCAGTGTTGTCATCATCACCATCATCATTGTTGCTATCATAAACAAGGCCAGCAGTAAATATGATGTAGAACAAACACAACAAATATCAAAAACTTGAGTGAGTGGGAGAGAGAGAGGGGGAGGGGAGAGGAGAGAAAGGGGGAGAGAAGGGAGAGAGAGAGAGGAGAGAAAGAGAAAGCTTGTCATTTTGTTGCATTTTGCATTTCTTTCTTTACTTGAAATTTTTATTTAATTTTGTTTGTTATTTATTCTTTTTTTTTCTTATTAAATAACATTTATAATTACATTAAGTTAATAAAGCAACACCATTAATAACAACAACAACAACAACCATTACCCAGATGTGTGGCACTTTCTAAAGCTTCTGCTATCTATTTTGCTTCAGTTTTAAGTCTTCGCATTGCAAATGTAGTTTCCCTCTAGCTTGATTCTAACAAGCTTTTAATACTATTCTCATTTTTGGTCTTACTTTGGTATTGAAGTTTACGTTACGTTAATTCTGTTTATTTAGTGATACCCTGTCAATATTCAAACATGTTGTGCTGATCATTATATTAGGATGAAGTTAAGGTGGTGAGCTGGCAGAAACATTAGCATGCCAGGCGAAATGCTTAGCGGTATTTCGTCTGCTGTTACGTTCTGAGTTCAAATTCCGCCGAGGCCGACTTTGCCTTTCATCCTTTCAGGGTCGATAAATTAAGTACTAGTTACGCACTGGGGTCGATGTAATTGACTTAATCCCTTTGTCTGTCCTTGTTTGTCCTTTCAGTGTTTAGCCCGTTGTGGGCAATAAAGAAATAAGAAATCTTTAGCACACTGGATGAAACGCTTAGCCATATTTCGCCCGCTACTGCTATACTGTTGCTAGTTGTTCTTTTTTTACTTATATTCTGACACACAATAAGCACCATTCATGCGTGGGTCAATGTCAGTGCTGCCTGACTGGCTCCTCATGCTGGTGGCATGTAAAAAGCATCATCCGAAATATGGTCGATGTCAGTCCTGCGCCCCCCCCCCCTCCACACACACCCCACTCTGACAGGCTTCTGTGCCGGTGGCGTGTAAAAAGCACCCACTACACCCTCAGGGTGGTTGGCATTCGGAAGGGCATCTAGCTGTAGAAACATTGCCAGATCAGAATGGAGCCTGGTACAGCCTCCTGGCTTGCCAGCCCCCAGTCAAACTGTCCAACCCATGCCAGCATGGAAAACGGACGTTAAACGATGATGATGATGATGATGATGCTGTTGTTGTTGTTGTGATTGTTGTCATCATTCTTTTATTTGTTTCAGTCATTTGACTGCAGCCATGCTGGAGCACTGCCTTTAGTCGAGCAAATCGACCCCAGGACTGATTCTTAGTAAGGCTAGTACTTATTCTATCAGCTTCTTTTTGCCGAACCACTATGTTATGGGGATGTAAACACACCAGCATTGGTTATCAAGCGATGTTGGGGGGACAAACACAGACACACAAACATATATGTATCATCATCATCATTTAACGTCTGTTTTCCTGCTGGCATCGGTTGGATGGTTTGACTGAGGACTGGAGCACTACTGGCTGCACCAGGTTCCAATCTGATCTGACAATATTTCTACAGCTGGATGTCCTTCCTAATGCAACCACTCCAAGAGTGTAGTAGGTGCTTTGGCTTCTTTCAGTTTCCATCTACCAAATCCACTCGCAAGGCTTTGGTCAGCCCAAGGTTTTGGTCAGTCCAAGGCTATAGCAGAAAACACTTGCCCAAGATGCCATGTAGTGGGACCGAACCCAGAACCATGTGGTTGGTAGGCAAGCTATTTGCCACACAGCTACTCCTGTGTCTTGTTATTTATTATCAACTTTGCTTTTTTTGTTTTTCATTTTTGTAAGGCAGCAAGCTGGCAAAATCATTAGCACACTCTTTTACTCTTTTACTTGTTTCAGTCATTTGACTGCGGCCATGCTGGAGCACCGTCTTCAGTCGAAAAAATCGACCCCAGTACTTATTCTTTGTAAGCCTAGTACTTATTCTATCGGTCTCATTTTGCCGAACCGCTAAGTTATGGGACGTAAACACACCAACATCGGTTGCCAAGCGATGGTGGGGGGACAAACACAGACACACAAACACACATACATATATATATATATATATATATATATATATATATATATATATACATATATACAACGGGCTTCTTTCAGTTTCCGTCTACCAAATCCACTCACAAGGCTTTGGTCGGCCCAAGGCTACAGCAGAAGACACTTGCCCAAGGTGCCACGCAGTGGGACTGAACCCGGAACCATGTGGTTGATAAGCAAGCTACTTACCACACAGCCACTCCTGCGGCAAAATGCTTAGTGGTATTTTGTCCATCTTTGCATTTTGAGCTCAAATTCCGCCAAAGTCGACTTTGCTTTTCATCCTTTCAGAGTCGATAAATTAAGTACCAGTCAATCACTGGTGTCAATGTAATCAACTAATCCCCTCTCCTCAAATGTCAGGCCTAATGCCTATAGCAGAAAGGATTATATAAGGATGAAGTTAATATTTTATTTTTATCTTTTACTTGTTTCAGTCATCGGACAGTGGCAATGCCAGGGCATTGATGTGTTTCATTAAACAAATCAACCCCAGTACTTTTTTCTTTTAAGCCTGAGCTGCTAAGTTGTGGGGATGGAAACAAACCAGCACCAGTTGTCAAGTGGTGATGGGGGACAAACACAAACAAAGACAGGTACACATGCATACTCTCTCTTTACTCTCTTTTACTTGTTTCAGTCATTTGACTGTGGCCATGCTGGAGCACCGCCTTTAGTCGAGAAAATCGACCCCGGGACTTATTCTTTGTAAGCCTAGTACTTATTCTATCAATCTCTTTTTGACAAACAGCTAAGTTACGGGGACGTAAACACACCAGTATCAGTTGTCAAGTAATGGTGGGGGGACAAACACAGACACACAAACACACATACATATATATACACATATATACATATATACAACAGGCTTCTTTCAGTTTCCGTCTACCAAATCCACTCACAAGGCTTTCGTCGGCTTGAGGCTACAGTAGAAGGCATTTGCCGATGATGCCCTGCAGTGGGACTGAACCGGGAACCATGTGGTTGGGAAGCAAACTACTTACCACACAGCCACTCCTGCGCTTATACATACATACACACATACATACATATATGCATGCATGCATGCATATGTGTGTGTGTGTGTGTGATTGTATCCGTGTAAGGGCATGTGGCCAAATGGCTGAGGTGCTGTATTTGCAATCACGTGGGTTCAATCCCTGGACCAGGCAGGTGGTTATGTTCATCAGCAAAACACTTCATTGTACATTGCTCTGCGATCACTTCAATATCTGATGTGGGACCTACTGTGCACTTGTACAGGCAATATTCATTTGAAGGAGGGACTGATCTAACATACAGTTCATACATTTGATCACTACAAACAAATCATTTGTGCAGGTTGTTCAGTAAGAAATTGCAGAATTATCTTTCTCAGACTCAAGAGACTATCATTATATATATATATATATATATATATATACTAGCTAGTCCTATGCTGTCAAAATTGACAGCTAATTGTAGTATTTTATATATATAAATAAGGTATAAAATAAGGTACATAATAATCACAGCTTTAATTTAGCTGGTAGCTTGCTGTGCACTCCATCCATTGAAAACAGTGAGATGTACTGTTGCCTTTCAGAAAGCAGCTGTTCTATCTTTACATCATTTTCATCCAACCAGACAGCATGCTTGCATATAGGAAAGCCAATTGAGGTGCAACTGCTTTATAGAGTATTCCATACAGCAGTGCCCAGCAAGCATCCAATTGTCACTTATTGTTATTATATCTATAACAATAGAATATTTTGGATTGATCGGCAGATGGAACAACAAAAGTTTGTGCGAACTTCCAAATGCAAAATATTTATTATCATTAACAAAAAATGTTGTCATCATGACAAACAACAGAGAAGAAATATTTACATCATGTGAAGCAATTCATGTGAGACATGTGTTACAAATGATAATAGCTGTTGTTGAGTGAACAAAAGTTGTTGAATTCTGTAGCTAAAGTTGAGTGGCATAAATTCCTACAGCCATTGGTCTTGACTATATACAACTACAATTGTTGTTATCACATTCCTTAACCAAAGTTGAGTAGTATAAATTCCTGCAGCAAGTTGTCTTAAACTGCGTCATGATCACTTACTAGCTAGTAGGTGCACCATCTATATATGGCCAATATCTGACAAAGAAAAGGCATCAAATTGGAAATTTTTAATGAGATTTTGATGTTGTTTGTTAAAAAAAATGCTTGTTTACAACAAATGGATTTCATATGAGTTAAACATCTGTTAGTTCAATTGTGTTTTTTCTTGATGGTCAACCCAGCCACTTATAAAAAAGAGACAAATTCTTAGTGAGCTTATCATAAATTTGAATGGGTTGGTCACTTGTTGGCATCATCAAATGTTGTCAGCATTCTGCTTATTGTTTAGTTCGGTGATTCAAATTTGATTCCTAGGCAGTGAATTGGTGTTTTAGACTCTGCCAATATTCCTGCTACATATCCAATATGCTAATGACAGTAAGGTCAGCCCTTACTAGAAATCAAACTGTAACTCGTTTTAGGGGTAAGCTTCTCTGATACCAAATGAGTAGAATTAGAAGTTCGATAATTCACTATACAGACACTTGGATAATGTGTCAACAATTGACAAGCTGCTGGCAAATATCTATTCCAGTTACTAAATTTATTCCCCCACTTATGTTCAGACAGATACAATACAATGGGAACAAATTATTATTAAACTTACACTCTTGTCAAATTTTCTTCATTGCCACCATCCACTGCCTTTCAATAGTCTAAGTATGGAATAAGAACATTGCATTGTTTCCATTGGAGATTTTCACTTTCTGTTTTCAGATTTCACTTCCATTTCAATCACATTAAAATACAACTAAGTGTTCATTCACAAAATAGTTACATACTTATACATATATGTATGTGTCTAAGTTTTGTATATATATATGTGCATATATGTGTGGTGGATGGATGCATGTGAGTATGTGTGCATGTATGCATATGTTTGTATGTGTATGTATTTCATATTATGTGTTATGTGAATGTGTCTTGTATTGTTCATTCAATGTTTGTATTGTTTATCTATTTTCCATGCAAGTATAGGTTAGACATATGTATTACAGGGGACGTATGTTTTACAGCCAGGTGCCCTTCCTGTAACTAACTCTTACCTATTTTCAAGTAAGAGATTTCACACTTCTTTGAATGTTATGCAAGCAGGCAATTTATTGACACAAGTGACAACAACAATACCAGTCACAGCAAACAGCTTTTATAAATCCCAAACATAAACCCCAAATATAAACACACACACACACACACACATACATATATAGATGCAGATGTGGCTGTCGGCTGTCTGGTTAAGAAGTTTGTTTCCCAACCACATAGTTTGAGGTCCAGTCCTGCTGTACAGTATCTTAGGCAACTATTTCTACTAAGGCTAACCAAAGACTTGTGAATGGATTTAGCAGATGGAAAATGAAAGAAGCTCGTCATATAACAGCAGATGGATAATGCATCAATCCACTACAGCTGTTTCCAACGAATTTTTAATTGATTAATAAAGACATTACATCATTAGAAAAAAAACCTTTTGAATGTTGTGATTCATGTATTCACCTGATGAAAAGGTTTTTTCCAAATGATGTAATGTCTCCATTAATCAATTAAAAATTTGTTGGAAACAGCTGTAATGGATTGACATATTATCCATCTGTTGTAATTTATTTATTTATTTATTATTCACCTCACTTGGAACCTGCTCTTTGCATAGATCCAAAGTATATTATGGACCAAGGCAGCAAGCATGCCAGGCAAAATGCTTAGCGACATTTCATCAATCTTCACATTCTGGATTAAACTCATCCTTTCGGGGTCAATAAAATAAATACCAATTGTGCACTGGGATAGATGTAATCAACTTACTCCCTCCCCTGAAATTGCTGACCTAGTGCTAAAATTTTAAACCTATATTTCAGTTCACCTAACTAAAAATAGATGGTCACAGGGAGTAGCTATACTGAATCATTAGGTGCCTTAGTGAACCTAAGGCATTTATGTAGAATTCTTGCATAGAATGAATTTTAATTTTTTTTATTTCCAAGCATTTAGTTAACTTTCCATGCTCAGCTCATATCCTTCCCAAAGTCTTGATTAATTTGAATACGATTTTAATTCACAATTGAAGCTTATTCCCATCACACCATTTATGCTAGGCATGACTCTGTAGTTAAGAAGTTCACTTGAAAACCACTCGGTTTGGGCCTAAGTCCTATTGCATAGCACCTTGAGCAAGTGTCTTGTAAAATAACTGTAAGCCAACCAATGTCTTGTGAGGAAATCTGGTAGATGGAAGTTACAGGAAGCCCATTGAGTATGTAAAAGTATGTGTTGCATGTGTGTGTGTGTGTGTGTGTGTGTGTATGTGTATGTGTGCATGCACTGTGTCTGTGTGTGTGCTTTTGTTCACGTGAGTATGTGTGTGTATGCAAAAGTACTGCTGACATCTGACATCTCACAACATTGAGTAAAACAGTGAATGATGTTTAGATTTCTTTTTGACACTATGACCTGTCACTCTGATCTTTCAAAAAAAACTTGAGGAATAAAAGCAAAAAAAAAAAAAAATCCCTTAATTGAAAACTGTTAAGGATAGGTGATAGGAAAGGCATCTGGCCATAAAGTCCTATTGCAACATATCCTTGTCCAACCCATGCCAGCATGGAAAGAAAGTAGAGATTAAACAAACAAACCAACAAGCAGACAAACAAAAGAAAAACATCACAACATATTTGTTACCATCCCCACCACCACCACCACCATCATCATCATCATCATAATCATCACTATCAACGACTACAGTGTGAACATCACAACATTCCATTTCCCTTTCTTTCCCCAGTTGATTTTCAATAACTTCAATGTTTCTATTCTGCTCAAAGCTGTTTCACATTGTTTCACATCCTTTCAGTATTTTGAGGTCATTGTTTGTACGGATGGAATGGTCATCAATATAGAAATTTTGTGAAATATTCATCTAATTTTTAATTTTTTACCTCTAAATAAGTATTTTCAGGAAAGGATTTTATTTTTGTATTCTGTGTATTTTCATCTCAAAATATAGGTTCTGTAATTATTTCTTGTGGCAAATGATTTTTTTTCTTTTTTTTTTTTTTTTTTTTTTCATGAATTGTTCTGTGGTTTCTAAATTGATATTCTTCCTCAGTCATAGCATCTTCACTATTCTCTGCATCTTTCTCGCTTTTGGTCTGTACTCAAATAGAATTTCTTGTTGATACTCAATGCCAGAGTAGTAGTAGTAGTAGCTGGTGGTGGTGGTGGTGGTGGTGGTGGCAGCAGTAGAGACAGCAACAGTAGTGGGCGGTAGCAGAGACAGTGGCACTGGTGGTGGTGGTGGTGGTGGTGGTGGCAGTAGTGGGCAAGTGGTGGCATCACCAATGACACTGGTGGTGGTGGTGGTGGCTGTGGTATAAGTGATGGTGGTGATGGTGATGGTGATGGTGATGATGATAGTGGTGGTAATGGTACAATGCTTCTGCTCTCCTAATTATTGTTGCTGCTGCTGCTGCTGTTTTTACTCTTATTGGTTTTCTTAAGATGAATGAGAAAGAGGAAAGAAGGAAAAAGGAAAAAGGGAAAAAAATAGGGAGAGAGAGAGAGAGAGAAACAAAAGAATGAAAAAATGAAAGGAAGAAAAAAACAGAAAGGCAAAATAAAAGAGAAGGGAGAGAATTTTTCTGTGTGTGTGTGTGTGTGTGTGTGTGTGTGTGTGTGTGTGTCTGTGTGTGTGTCTGTGTGTGCATGTGCGTGTGTGTGTGTGTTTGTGTGTGTGTGTGTGTGCACCTGTATATGCACACACACGCCCCGAGAGGCTAAAAAGAGAGAGATAGAAGTAGGGAGAAAGAGGAAGAAAATAACAGTACATCAAATTTCTATTCAATCAGAAATTTTGAAGATTTCCTGAGAAATAAAAATAAATTTGAAGAAAAATATTCTGTTAAATCTATTTTGATACCAGCTTTCATTTTCCCCTTTAATTTTCATTTTATTTTATTCTATTTTATTCATGTGTTCTTGATTTATTTTCTTCATTCCATTTGATGAGTTTTATAATATTGAAAGATTTCTTTAATAATTCTGTCAATAGACTTCTCTAAGAACAGATCAAAAATTTATTCGTAAGATATTAGCATTAATTCAATACCTAGTCGTGTGAGGTGGTTAAATTCTTTGCTGAGTCTCTGATTTAGCTTCAATTCCTGGCTAGAAAAGTTAACTTTATACTTCCAAAATGTTTCTTCACCCTTAAAATATACAAGCTCTTCAAACCCCTCTGTGTAAATAAAGAATAAAATAAATGCTAAAACAATGATGACAATGATGTGTTTTCATTATGAAAATGTAAAAAAAATGGAAAGTGAGAAAGAAAGAAAAAGAAAAGAGAAATGAAGAGAGAGAAAAAAGAAGAGAGACAGCAAAGAGTAAGAAAAAGAAAAAGGAAGTGGTCAGAGCATCAGAGGTGTATTTCCAGAAGAGTTCATAGACAGGGAGAAGATGGGATGGAAGAAGGGATACTGGGAAAATTCAAAATGTATTGTTGCAATAATTTTCCTCTTCCTTATCCTCTTCTTCATCGTCATTTGACATCCATTTTCCATGAATAAAAACATAGCAGCCTCTCGCAAACAAATATGATCTGGTAGTGTGTTTTAGGTGCCATTGTACATGTGAACAGAAAATAGGCAGCAACACATTGCTCAGTACAGAAATCACCCACAAGCTTATGAGTGTTAGCTTAACCTTCTAACCATTAGGCTATGTACCTTCACACACACACACACACATATACAGTTGTTAAATTTATGTTAAACTGGATAACACTGTTTTGTTTAATGCAAATGTTTCACTTAGAGCATACCTACACAAGTGTGCCCCCTGCCAAATTTGTTTCCTTGTAACTTTTGGAAAAATGGATATTTTGGGATGAGATTTTCTATAAATACTTTTCAGATAGTGCAAATTAGGATTATATTAGAATTTAAAGTAGAAAGAAAAAAGATTAGTGGGCACACACACATACATACTAACATACATCACATATATATCTACACAATGTGTTTGTAGGAAATTTAATTAGAAAATATCCATTTTTCTGAAAGTTATGAGGAAATAAAGTTGGCAGAGGGACATACTTGTATATGGATGCCTCATATTGTTACATGTATATGCCCATACTAGGATTAGCTGTTTAACATAGAATTTAGAATCAGCCAAAGTTCCGGGTGAAGAATTGTGCTTATTATAAAACAGTTTGACAATGTAGTTTAGCCCGGGTCAAAGTTGATCAAAGACGTTTCAACCGTTGTGATTTGGGGTAAGATTTGGTTGCTATTTCCAGCAGATCGATCGACCTGATAGAAGCTCACTTTTTGAATTGAATACAACTTAATTTTAAAGAGGTGGTGCCAAACTGCTCTAAGATGGACTGCAGAGATCTAATTCGCCAATCATGCGAGAGTAAATTACTAACGCTATAGTAATTGTAGGCGTGGCTGTGTGATTAAGAAGCTTGCTTCCTAGCCATATGATCCTAGGTTCAGTCCCTCTGCGCGGCGCTTTGAGCGACTGTCTACTACTATAGCTCCGGGACGACTTGCGAGTGGGTTTGGTAAACGTAAAGAAGTCTGTTGTATATATGTGTGCGTGTCCCACCACCGCCTGACAACCGGTGTTGGTTTGTTTACGTCCCTGTAACTTAGCGGTTCACCTAAGTGACCGATAGAATAAGTACTAGACTTTAAAAAAAGTCCTGGGGTCGATTTACATTTCATAACGCAAGATCTCGTAACTATCTGCTTTAAGTACGCTTCTTACCGCTTTAGAGATTAGGTATTTCATTAATTCTATGGCATAACTTTAAGGAAAATGGATATTTTTTTATGAAATATTCAAAAAAGTATCTTTCAGATTATGTAAATTACGATCATTTAGGAATTTAAAGAAAAAATGAGAAAAAAAGTGAAGGGTGCGCACACATACGTGCTGATACATCACACATATATCTAGAAAATGAGACTTTAAAATTTTGAAAAAGTTAATGTTAGTGTATATGTGTTCGTGCCCACCATATTTTATTATTTTTTTTACTATATTAAGTTCCGATATAACTGTAATCTACATCATTTGAAAAATATTTGTAGAAAATTTCATCAAAAAGCACCTATTTTCTTAAAGTTATGAGGAAACAAAAGCAGTAGGGGGACATTTATGTAGTTATACTCAGTACAAAGGAGATAGAAAACTAAACGTAGATTGATTGATGGAAATGGGAAAGGGACAACGCACGATTATGGTGTACTATTTATCAAACAACGGACAGCGGGAGACCTATAGTGTCTAGCCCCAACTCCTCAACTTCAACCATTTGAACCTTAGCGTACCCTTAATTCCTAACACCAACTTCCATCACTATAAATGTGTTCAGTAAACATAAACACACAGTATTAGGGCGGGGTTTCAGAACCCGGAAGTGACGAAATATCCATACTATGGTTACCGCGGTTACATTTCCGATGCAACTTTAGTTTGAACATGGCGGTCTTTGAAATCTTTTCTCATGCTGAATTACGCCGATATCGAAGTCACATTTTCTCCAAAGCTACAGCTCTACAGGTTTTCATTACTCTTTCAACATACATACTACCTTTTGTAGTAATTTACCTAAACAATGGTAAGCTTTTGTCGCCAAATCATCGAGTTTATTAACTTTCAATATATAACAACGTTTATGATTGCGTCTGCTACTCAATTTTGTCTATTGTACTTCTCATTGACAACGATACTATTTCCTGCTCACTTTCTCTCTCCTATAAATTTCGAGTATTAAGATTGATTAAAAAATAAATTATCATTTCTTGTAAAAAATGAATACTTCCGAGTTAATTTTTTTCATGGCAAACTAGTTGCTATACCAAGTTGAAACTTTAGTACTATACTTACCTACGGATTACTTCTTAACACACCCCCTAAAAACAGGTGTCCCAAACATCATAAAACAAACAGAAACTTTGCGCACGGCCGTATTTTTAGTGCATGTACAAAATATTTCAATATAAGTATGGCTTTCCAGCCTTGACTAGCCTGTTACTTAGTTCCTCACCCTAAACTTTTACTTAACTCTAACCGATCCCCTACGTCATAAATTTTACTGGCTATTAACCTTATATATAAAAAACGGAAATGAATAGGACCGTCAGTTTAGTGTTTCGAAAATTTTCTGTAATTTATTTCATGATAAACTAAGGAGAGAGTTCTACACTATCACTTGATTTACTAGAAATAGCCACTAAATCTTCCACCTATCACACCAAGCAGATCTCCAGGGTCAAAAACATAGATCAAGACTCTTTTGAACAATTCAGCATATCTAATTACAATCTTGTTAGGCATCATAATAAGCGATTCAGTATCGTGCAAGTGTGGAACTCTCAAGGTAAACATTTAATGCCCATGTTCAATGCTGGCATGGAATGGATAGTTTCACAGAACCCAATGAGCCCGAGAATTATATCATGTTCCAGTGTCTGCTTAGGCATAGTTTCTATGGCTGGATGCCCTTCCTAATGCCAACCACTTTACAGTGTGTACTGGGTGCTTTCTTTCATACCACCAACACTAGTGAATTGACCATGCAACTTAAAGACTACAAACCCTGAGGAGATGAGAAATAAAGAGGGGTAAAAATGAGAGAAAAGTGTCAGAATAGAACAGGTTTATTGCTGTAGAGCCGCTACATGGCTGGTTTATTTCAGAATTTGGTTTGAAGTTGTCAGAAGTGCTAGATAAGCCCTGACAGAGCTACTTCAGTGAAGTTTGATTGCAATTATGAGAAGAAACTCAGTAAGTGTTAGTTCTTGTGCTGCTGCTGCTATATTATCATGTATAAGTTATGCCCTATATATTTGATAATTAATAGTTGCACAGATTGATTTACTTTACCAGAAGACACTCAAAATGTTTCAAGTATTTGCTCAACCACTCTGTTTCTTTCTCCCCCTCCCCCCTTTATTATTGTCCCACAACTGCCCAAACTTATTGTCATCATCAAATCAAGCTTCCTCGGATTTGCATGACCCTGA
The DNA here is from genome assembly GCF_046866305.1 of Octopus bimaculoides. Classification (NCBI taxonomy): domain Eukaryota; kingdom Metazoa; phylum Mollusca; class Cephalopoda; order Octopoda; family Octopodidae; genus Octopus; species Octopus bimaculoides. The sequence continues at coordinate 130,033,991 of NC_142928.1, forward strand.
TCATCCATCTCTATTTTCCATAGTATGTGATAGTTCCACTTTGTGACATCCTGTGTTATCTGTTCACTAATCAATGTATGCCTTCACATGGCAACTGTTCTGAGGTGTCCAAAACAAAGTGTCACTAACCAACTCCACTTCTTCAGCAGTGTCTAGCAAAGCAGATCCTTCTTTCTCTAATGATGTCTGATACATCTGGCAGCTTATTATATGATCTTTTTCTGCTTGGGTAGTCCTTCAAAGACACATTCAAAATGATACAAAGCATGCATAGTTTCATGCTTTTTGGTTAGTGTCTAACTGAAAGAACCATTAAGTAATACAGTTTAAAGTAATGTGCAGATGTTCCTTTTCAGATTGTCTGAGAGCTTAGATTTCCATTTTTGTGCTGAGACTTTTTAGTGCTGTCCAAGCTCTTCTAATACATAGCTTAACATCTGCTTCTGTAGATATTATGCTGTTTCTTCTTTTTAAATCACAATAATCACATCAAATTATCATAGGCACCAAAAAATACATAGGACACTTAATTTGTTTAAAGACAGTACCTTCGTTAAACGAGCTATTTTGAGCATTTATTTTGTTTTTATTCTGTATTTATCTCAGGTCTTTGGATTGGTGAAGCTCGTTTCAGAGATCAACCCAAAATTGTGTTCAAAAAGGAACTGCTATTTCTTTTATATACTACTGGTAGCACTCAGTCATATGTCACATACAGTACTTTTGAAAATTACAACAAATTACAACAAGATTCCCTAAGGATTCCACTGATAAAAGTAAGACAACTCATATTGATGAAAACTAAAATCATTCACATCGCATTTCTGTTATTATGGTACCTAAATTTTTTTTTTACCATTCTTCTTCACTCCTGGGCTTTCAATCATCCCAGTATAGAAGTTGTCACTTCCATTCTCATTGCACTTGGTAAACCTGGTAGCACCCATCCCCTCCTCAAGAAAGGGGTGTCATTGGCCCTCAAGGAGTTCATCACTTTTGACAGGTTTTGTTTTTATTCTGCTAAAGATCCACACTTCCTCCTTATTGGGCAGGCCTAGTAAGAGTCCAGTTTAGTCACCAACTACTTGTCTTGGAGCAAGTGATACTGGATTACATGGTTACCAGCAGCAGGTTTCCCTCAGCCTATGATACAATTGGTCCTGATATATTTATGAATGGAGGAGTAGATATATTTAACTTCTATTATTTTACTTTGTTTTGTTGTTTTTATTTTGCTGCAGTATTTTTAAAGTGCTATAGTACAGAGTGAGTCAGAAGCCACACACCAAAACATTTGATGTTTTATTTATTTTATGTTATTATTATTATTATTTTATGTTTGACTTTTGCTTTGCATTTGTACAAGTTGGATCCAAGTCTCATATTATTATTATTATTATTCATTTAGTTTATCATGTACAAGTAGGTGTGTAGTCATCATTATTTTATTTATTTTATTCAATTTTAGAAAAAATAGAAGCATGCCTTTTGATAATTCTGGAATGTATTGAACGTATTTTGTGCATGACTTTTGGCCCATGTTGTACATTAATCCAGCTTTTCCCATTATAATCATCATCATTGCTTTACTATTTGTTTCTCTATACTGACAAAGCAGAGATGTATCTACACATCAGAATATTTCCAACCATTGTAAAATAAATGTTCTCAATAGTACTCAGCCATTTTTACCTATGGACCCCTTTTATCTATATTTTACTTGGGTGGGCCCTCATAGCCATGCAATATTTTAAAAATCCTATTATATTTTTATATTTATATATTATTAGGCATTGTACAAAAAAAAATGGTTGAAATATTTCATGTACTGTAAAAGTATAACCAATTTATTGCACATAATTTTTAACAATGAAATCTTGTATGGACCCCTAAGGGTCATATGGAATCCAGTTGCAAACCACTGGTTTAAAACCTTGATTCAGCAGATACGATCAACTTTGTGTATCTTTCTTCCTTTCAGAGTTAATAAAATAAAATACCAGTCCAAGGCAGTGGATTGGGAAAATTCATAACATGTTGGACAAGATGCCTTACAAGTAACTGTTTCAGCTCTTTGCATTCTGAGTTCTTGGTTAATAGGTCTAACCTGTTACCCAGTTTAACACCGGCACCTGGTCCTTGGGAACCAAAGGTAGGGTTCACTCTACTAAACGCAACCAAGTATTTAAACCAGACCTCTTGATTTAAGGATAAATTCCTCTTTTTCTCTCACCATTCTTAAATTGCCTGTCTTGCCTTAAACTAAGTGATAAAAAAGGCACTCCAGCCATGACCATGCCATCATTTTGTCTATCTAGAAATACATGTATTCCAGTGTATTCTTCCTTTTACAAGACAAGGATTAATTAGAGGGAATTTGGCTATTTGTGGCCGGTTGAGAGATTATATATTGGCTTCTCCATCTAGTTTGAAAGTTAGTATGTTGGTTATGGTTTAGAAATAGCAATAGTGGTGATGCCAGCAACAGCTGAACTTTTTAAAGTTTAGTAAACAAAAAGGGGTAGAATAGTCCAGAGCTCTGAAACAGGAAGCTCAAACTGTCCAACATATTTGTAGCTATGTTGAGGATATGAAACTCCAAAATAGGATGCTATAGAAAATTCAAAATACTGTGTACAAAAATTGTAAAAATTATAACTAAGAATTGTAAAGATTCTAATTCTTGAACAAAAGAGGTGAACTAAATTTTATACATTATTTACATTTGACGAATATTTGTCCTTATCTTGTTTGTTGTTAAGACGTTTTGGCTGATATACCCTCCATCAGGTGTTTTGGGGAAATTTCAAACCTAAGTTCTCATACCTAAGGTATTTTTTGATGTTATTATTATTATTCAGCTCACTGCTTGGAATTGAACTTGGAATCTTGGGGTTAGTAGCCCGCGCTCTTAACCACTATGCCATGTGCCCATCGGCAATTATGGAGTGAATTTCAGGGCTTATAAATCTATTATTTTCCTATCCTTCCTTAATACCGGTTCCCATATGCTACTCATATCTGCACTCGGTCTGCTTAGGAGGTTGTTGTGTCCTAGCATATATGCTGCTTCTTTTAGTTTTCATATTTTACAATGGTGTTCTCTGTCTATTATTTTAACTTCATTCCACAGGGGGAGGTGGTCTCCATTTTTCCATATATGATCAGCTATACTCGATTTATCAATATCTCCTCATGTCACAGCTTTGTGATGTTTGTCTACCCTTATTTTGAGAGGTGGGGGTATGTTTCGCCTTTGTATATCCTACCAAAGACTGCGTGTACTCCATCCTATGCAGCTGTGGTAGGTTATACATAGGTGAAATATGCTGCCCCCTCAAAATAAGGCTAGACAAACATCACAAAGCTGTGACATGAGGAGATATTGATAAATCAGATATAGCTGATCATGTATAGAAAAACGGAGACCACCTCCCCCTGTGGGATGAAGTTAAAATAATAGATAGAGAACACCACAAGAAAATACAAAAACTAAAAGAAGCAGCACATATGCTAGGACACAACAACCTCCTAAGCAGACCAAATGCAGATATGAGTAGCATATGGGAATCAGTATTAAGGAAGGATAGGAAAATATTAGATTTATAAGCCTTAAAATTCACTCCATAATTGCCCATGGGCATATGGTGTAGTGGTTAAGAGCGCGGGCTACTAACCCCAAGATTCCAAGTTCGATTCCAAGCAGTGACTTGAATAATAATAATAATAACATCAAAAAATACCTTAGGAATGAGAACCCAGGTTCAAAATTTCCCCAAGATACCTGATGAAGGCTGGAGTGTATATCAGCCTAAATGTTGTTAACAACAAACAAGATGAGGACAAATATCCATCACATATAGAACTGAACTAAATTTTGTTTGTATTTTTGTAGTTGTTTATTTGGATATTGTAAAGAGCTTATTTTTTTAAAAATCTTATTGTAAATATTGCAGTCAATCGAAGAAGACGTAAATGAGGATGAGAAATTGGATAACTTACAGCTTACCCTTGAAGTGCCACTGTATGATTCAGAAAATGTTGTTGCCATTGAAATGTTACTGTTTTTCCATTATGAATTGCATGTAAGTTCATTGTTAAACATTTCATATCATTGAAATTAGAAACAGTTTTAACTCTATTGATTCACACTCAACGGCCTCCATCAATTGATAACCTGTAACAGAAACAATAGGATAATGTATGTAAAATCTGTTTGTTATATGGACTACTCTTTGGAATTCAGCATGAGTGTATGACAAGTGAACAGTTTGTGTATCACACTTTTTAACATGTTAGAGACAGGGTTATAAGAAGATTTTGTGAGGTTGGTAAGTCTTCTTGAAATGGCATGGTTTCTACGGTGGCAAGAAATTCTCTGTTTTATCTCATTTAGCTGTAAGAAAGTAGGATAGTGTTAACCCATTAGCATTTAAACTAGCCATATCCAACTCTAATATTCAAACTGGCCAGATTTGGCTTTTCACACATACCCTACAATGTCATTTTAAAAATAAACAGTCACCTCATCAAAATCTCAAAGCTATGAGATAATACATGATTAATTCAAAACAATGTCAATAAATAAGCATTACATTTGAAAGAGTAATCTGAATCCTGAAGGGTTAAATGTATTTAGTTTTTTAGTAAGACTTGAAAACAATATTCAAGGCACTCGTGAAAGGTAATATTTATTATGAAGTATTTTTCTCTGTATTTCATTTTAGAAGAATTTTAGTACCTTACAATCTGTCTACAAATATATCATTTGCTTCAAACTCCCAATACACTAGCTATCAACAATCAGTTCAGTAGCTATCAGTGATTTATGTGCTTCCACCAACTAACCCAAGTATAGATTACCACTCTATTAGCTATCAACACTCAGCATGAATGTCAAGACACTAGCTTTCTGTAACAAACCCACTAAATACAAATCGCCAGCCTTTTACCTATGAACAGACTTTTTATTTTAAAATATTGACTGTGTTGCACACACTCAATTCAGTAGCGTACCAGTCTATCAACTAAAGTATTGATGGTTCATATCTTCACACTGGCAAAGACATGCAACCCTCCATGTGCTTATTTGTCAGTTGTAATGCCATGAAAACACTTTAATTCTCAAGTATTTTGTTGCCTTGCTGTCCTAAGTTCAAAATCATACTATGGACTTAATAAATAGCAATAGCAAGTTACTGTAGTAATCAATTTAGTAATGTTCCTAATGGGTTATATAACATGACATTTAAATTCCTTATTGTCTTTCTTTTTGCAGAAGCATGGTTCATTGTATATGAATTCTATGGCTTATATTCATCATTCATCTGTAATACCAGGTGCCAAAATAGATGTGTATGGTACATTGGAAACTGTGCAGAGAATACCTCTTCACTATAAAGGCAATGATATACGATTTAACGTAAGTTTAATGATGTAATTGTTCTCTTTTCTACTACAGATAAATCACCCACTTCTTTTAACATTTGTTTTATTTTGTTTACTACTGTACTGATGGCATGTAAAATGCACCCAGCACACTCTGTAGAATAGTTGGTGTTAGGAAGGGCATCCAACCATAGAAACCTTGCTACAACAGATAATTGGAATCTGGACAACTCCCCAACTGGCCAGCTCCTGTCAAACCATCCAACCCATTCCAACATGGAAAATAGATGCTAAATGATGCTGATGGTGATTGTAACTGCTATTTTCCCATTATGGAAAGCTGAAATGATATCCTCTTTTGGGGAGAGAAGTTACTGTTTCATTTGTTAAACATTGCTGAATCTGTATCTAAGAGAATGTTTGTTATATGGACCACTATTTGTAACCCAGCTTGAGTGTATAACAAGTGAACATTTGTGTATGACACCTTTTAACATGTTAGAGATAAGGTTATTGGAAGATTTGGGTGATTGGTAAGTCTGCTTGCAATGGCATGGTTATTTACTGACTACTTATGGGGATTGTTTCCAAGCACAGCAAGAAGAAAGCCATGCTCAACAAAATAGAGCAATAGCAATGTTCATGCATTTTCCCAATGCTTGCAACATTTTTCCTTTTGTGAACAACCACTGGAAAAAACAGAATATTTATACTTCAGAAATTGTGATACTCAGTATTAGAAAAAATGAGAAAAAGTGATGGTCTCAGATGAAATACCTCTATCATATGTCTTCTCAGTAAGAGTCAATCTGATGCTTAACAAAAATAGCAACAACTGTTAATGCAACTAAAACTCCATGACCTTTAAAAACATTATTACGCAGTTAAGTTTGGTAATTTATACCAATACTCATTGTTAGAGCTTTAATATTGGTTTCATATTTGTGACAGCATTAATTTGGACTGTTGTTTCTAGCAAAAGGTCCTGTCTCATCTACACTCACGCATTAAATCCACTTCAGAATCAAAACAACAAACATTGTGCTGTAATTTTTAACAAGTCAACACTGCCCTATTTATCATATATCTCAGGAGAATTTTCTTCAGTGAGGAATTTCCAAACATTCTGTGTCACTAATACCTTTTGGCTAGAAATTCACCTCCTGTAGACTGAATGTCCTTTCTTACAAAAAAGAAAACAAACACAATAAGCATGAGTTTGTTTTTTTGCTGGAATTTTTTTTTCTGCTTTCATAACAGAGTAAATTTCTCTGTGAATTTATCAGACTTTAAGCTTTTCCTTGGACAGCCTTTTGTTTCATTATTTTTGTCTTTTCCTTCTAAAAGCCATTTTGCTTCTTATTAATCATGTTGGCAGAGAGACAGACAAATGAGAGGAGTGACATTTATTTTACATTCCTGTGTCTTTCTGTAATTTCATTTCCATTTTAAGATATTTAATGAAATTTTTTTAAATGTTAATTCATATACATAACGCATAATATATTTATTGTACTTATATATACATATATAATACATATACTTGGAAATGGATGCGTGGCATTCGATCATATAATAATATAAATAATATATAAATATATGCATATATCCATACATATATGTACATACCTACATATATATGTATATATACATGCATATATGGGTACAGGACATCAAGAAAACGTTGAACACAATGAGAAACAAAAACATAGAAAACAAACTTTGTTTTTGTTTTCGTTTCTCATTGTGTTCAACGTAAATAGCACCATTTGAACATGATCGTTACCAGCGTCGCCTTACTAGCACTTGTGCCGGTGGCACGTGAAAAAACATTCAAGCGAGGTCGTTCCCAGTGCTGCTGGACTGGTTCCTGTGCAGGTGGCACGTAAAAATCACCATTTGAGCATGGCCGTTGCCAGTACCGCCTGACAGGCACGAGGGCCGGTGGCACGTAAAAGCACCCACTACACTCTCAGAGTGGTTGACGTTAGGAAGGGCATCCAGCTGTAGAAACTCTGCCAGATCAGATTGGAGCCTGGTGCAGCCTTCTGGTTCACCAGTCCTCAGTCAAATCGTCCAACCCATGCTAGCATGGAAAGCAGATGTTAAACGATGATGATGATGATGATGATATATATATATCCTAGGATCACTACCCTCAAACCAAATTAAATGAATGGTTTTTAAACATATATATATATATATTTATGTATAGGCATAAGTGTATGTTTGTATGTACATGCATCTATATATATATATATATGGGCCAAGTTTAGAGAGCTCTTACCTCTGCTGGCGACAAAGGGACTCTCACTCAGCGTAAAAGGCAGACTGTATGATGCATGTGTACGAACAGCCATGCTACATGGCAGTGAAACATGGGCTGTGACTGCTGAGGACATGCGTAAGCTCGCAAGGAATGAAGCCAGTATGCTCCGCTGGATGTGTAATGTAAATGTGCATACCCGTCAGAGTATAAGTATCTTGAGAGAAAAGCTGAACATAAGAAGCATCAGTAGTGGTGTGCAAGAGAGACGATTGCGCTGGTTTGGACATGTGGTGAGAATGAATGAGGATAGCTGCGTGAAAAAGTGCCACTCCCTAACAGTTGAGGGAACCCGTGGAAGAGGTAGGCCCAGGAAGACCTGGGCTGAGGTGGTGAGGCAAGACCTTCGAACATTGGGCTTCACCGAGGCGATGACTACTGACCTTTGGAAATGTGCTGTGCGTGAGAAGACCCGGCAAGCCAAGTGAGATCGCTGTCAGTGCCCCTGAACTGGCTCTTGTGCGGGTGGCACATAAAAGACACCATTTCGAGTGTGGCCGTTTTCGTGCGGGTGACACGTAAAAGCACCCACTACACTCTCTGAGTGGTTGGCGTTAGGAAGGGCATCCAGCTGTAGAAACTCTGCCAAATTAGATGGAGCCTGGTGTTGCCATCCGGTTTCACCAGTCCTCAGTCAAATCGTCCAACCCATGCTAGCATGGAAAGCAGACGTTAAACGATGATGATGATGATGATGATATATATATATATATATTTATATATATATATTATGTGTGTGTATAGGGAAGAAAATGTTGTAACTGTAACAATTTCTTCCACCTCTCTTGTGTCAAACTCACTCGATGCACCTTGGAATCGCTGCATTGGTGGCACTGCCCAAGCTGCCTAACCTCCAGAGGAGAATGTAATTCTCAATACTATGAGCGAACACAGAGGTGTGGCGTAGTTGTGACTTGACCCCACTCAGTCATGATGAAGTCTTGGTGTCAATCTCCGGCCTTACACAGTGGCAGAGAATCATCTTCAGAATCCCCAAAGCTGCCCATACTTTTGTGGCTGAAGTACTAGTGTCATCTATAGACCAGGCACTTGCTACCAACAGCTTGCAAGACTGGAACATCCAACACACTCATGGCTGCTGACAACAGGGTTGCTTTTTCCACAGGTATCCAGCAGGGTGACCTTCATAGTCCACTCCTTTTTGTGTTGGTTGTCAGTGATGTTGCCCGACCAGTCCACTGACCCTTCAGTGTCTGGTACCTGGATGACATGACCCTGGCTGGCTCAGCTGAGCCTGTAGTTGGAGACTTTCAGCAGGTCATCCCAGCCCCAAAGCTTCTTAGGTTTGAGATCAAATCTGCCCAAGTCAGAGGTGATAAACATGAACTGTGATGAGGTTGATTTCTAGGACACCATATTCAGCATCCAACCCATCTTGGCAGGGGCTCAGCTGACTCCAAGAGATGCCATCTGCATTCTTGGCTTCTCAATCCTCCTGAAAGCCATAACAGAGTGCCTGGAGACTAAGCTTGCAGACTTGTCTAGGATGACTGAGAGATTGCACCTCATTGACACACATCATACTCTTCCTTTTGAGGAATTGTTTTGCTCTGCCTAAGCCCCTTTTCTCACTATGTAAGATGCCATGTCATCCTCTCACAGATTGCCTCAGGGAAGTCAATGCCACCATCTGTTATTGTGCTGAACTGATCTGCAATGTCAGTTTTGACAGCACCAGCTGGCAACAGGCTAAACTACCTATTAAATTCAGTGGCCTTGGCCTCCATTCCACTATTGACCTGGCTCTGGTAGCTGATCTTTTCCTCAATCTCCTCCTGCCACACCCTCATCAACAAAGCACCCCACAGGATGACTGAACCCAATGTGACCCAGGAACTGGAACAGTCAGCTCTGGCCAATTGGACCATTGAAGGTCTTGCCATCCCCCAGAATACAGATGTCTAATGTAACAGCAATGACATCAAATCAAAATCTACCTTCAGGCAGAATGAGACATCCTTAGACCAGCGCTGCCTTGCCCACCTCCATTCTGCTTCACAGTCAAACAGTGGTGCATAGCTCAATACAATGCCTTCTTCATCAACTATCTTGATCGTGAGTGCACTCATATCAAGGTGGCTCAGGACCTTGGTCTGTGTGTGTGTGCGAGCCACACAAATGCCATTATGGAACTGTAGTCAATGAATTCAACCTGCATCAATTATTTCGCAGCCATAGTGCAGGCAGGTTCTCTTGACATGCCACCCTGAATGGTATAATTAGAAGGGGCCTCCACACAGCCTGCTGCATGTCACAACTGAAGCCAGTTGGTCTTGACTGCAAAGATAGTAGGCATCTTGATGCTATAAGCTTCTTATATGAAGGAGACACTGCAAAATGCTGCAACACGTTCTCCAGCTCCAACCATGTAGAGGAGAGAAAGATAAGCAAATACATGAGCCTAATCAGCCGTTGTCTGTTTGTGCTAGTCACCATCTAGACCTCAGGTGCTCTTGGATCCTGCACTGTTGATTTTCTCCACAAAATCAGGATGACTACAGCCCCTCTGAGAAATGATCCCTGCAAGATGGGGTAGTTGTTGCAGTGAGTATTGCTAGTTACTCTCTATGGCAATGCCTTTGCAGCTATGTTCACAAGGCATGGCTGCACACCACACCATTTAGTCTGGGGTGTACAGTACAACTTGTTACTCCCTCCTCCTCCTCCTGTAAAAATATGTTAATAAATAAACAAAAGATTAAACAAAAAAATTATGATGATTATTTTTCACCTTTACATTGGTTGGATGGCTTTGCAGAACCCAGTATTTCTACAGTAGAAAGACTTTGGTTTTATACCCTTTCTTAATATTAATTATTTAATGAGAAAGCAGTTTCTAAAACCAATTGGAGCTTGTGGAAGAGGAAGACCAAGAAAGGCATAGGAAGAAATGATGAAAGCTGATCTCAGGAGAGGATGAAGATGAGATCCAATACAGAATCTCACCAACTAGTGTGATGTGCTGTACAGACAAAGACCTGCACAACCCATGCAAATATGGTAAAATGGATGTAAAGTGATAATGTGCTGTATCCAAGAATACAAGGCAATAACTGTAGCAATATTTGAAAGCACAAACTACAGTTAAGTCTGAAAACAATTGTCTTTAAATTTATGATTAAGAAAGTAATTATTTAAGTATGTGGAGATTCTTATCTTATTAATTACTATCAAGAATTTCATTTAATTGTTGTAATTACCTAAGGACACAATTTAGGTAGAACAGTTTGCCAAATTGGCACAATAAATTGCTCTTAGCAGAAGTTGATATTTTGACTTTCAAGGGTTTGTAATCAATTCTTTTAATTTTGTTTGGAATTATGTTCATGTGAATTTGCTTTCCAATGTCAGTCAGTTATAAATCATCATCTGCAGACTGATGATTGGTAATGTCAATCGCAGTTGTGAGGGTGATGGTTGTGGTGGTAGCAATGGAGGGAAGAGGAGGAAGAGGAATATTACATCGGCAATGATATAGACATGATAGTGAGTAATGAGTATTATTGTGCTGCTGGTATATGAGGACAATGACAATTACATTGTTGGTTCTAATGATGTTAACAATAACAAAAGGGGGTGATCATTTCTAGTATAGGAATGATCATTTCTAGTATATGTTCAAGACTTCAGATTTAGTGGGAGGAATATGGTCAATTTAATTGATCTCAGTACTTCACTGGCTCCAATTTTTGGCTCTGGGACTTAATGCAATAGTACATGACATTTTATCCAACATTTTACTATTGGAATTATACTTATAATCATAAAGATGATTAGACATGCAAAATTGCTGTAAAACAAACTCTATGTTATATAGTTCATCTTGACACAATATTTCATGAGATATATTAACTAACATTCTTTCAATGTCTATAATTCAATCTGTTCTCCCATTCATTTCCAGACATCCGTAATTGATTCTGACAGTGCATTTGCCTCAGCTTATGATTTGTCTAATATTCTGAAGAAGTATCATGAAAGAAATGGTATGTTCATTCTTTTGTAAAAATTTGCTGGAGGAACAATATCTTGCTTCATTTAACACCTGTCGAGTGTCCTAGTCTAATCACCTATTTGTCCAAGTTTTTTTCCCCTATTTGCTCTACTTTAGTCACTCGCTTTTCTTTATTTATTTCCCCTATTTGTTTGAGATTATTTTCCTTATTCTAATTTTGGCCACCTACTCATCCATATTTAATTTCCTGAGTAGTACTACTTTAACTTCCTTAGTTACTATTCTTTACTCCACTTACTAGTTTACTCCACCAATTTCATCTATTTTGATTTATCTATTTGTCCTAATTTAGCCAAACTATTTGTTTTGATATAATACTACATTTCTCAGTGTAACCAACCTACTTGGCATGTTCTAGTTTAGTCTCAGTTTAGTTCATTTATTTGCCTAATTTTAGTTTAAACCACCTACATAGTTGGTCTTAGTTGAGACTGCTTACATTACCATTCTCACTTTAGACCACCAAGATGATGTGTCATTTTCCTTACCTTCTTAAACATTTCCAGGTTTTATATTTTTGCAAAAAATTCCTATACTATTAACTCCATATCCCTAGAACTAGTAATTATCTTAGTTCAGATGCAATCATAAACACAAGAGATATGTTAAACAACTTTTGGATTACCTCTAGAAGATAAATTGCTCCTACAACCATCAATTAACCACTAGGAAGATGAAATTTATTAGAGCTGGACTTTTGTTGTGTTGGTAGTTTGGTAGTCTGAACTGGGATGCATTATGTCAGTGGACAGGTATCAAGACATGACAATAACCTTGATTTATTTGTCAAATATCTCACTGGCAATTTTTTAAACAGCTCATATTTATTGCTTTTTTTTTACATGTGCAGTAAAGGAAGTGGTATTGACTTCATCATCATCATGTGTGATGTTATCATCATGATGAACATTCAGCACATTATTAATATCATCATTCCTATTCTCACACATATATTGTTTGAAAAACATTGTAATCATCATTATTATCAGTTTAACATCTATCTACAAGTATGCAAGGGTGAGAAATATATGAGCTGTGGTTAAATATGTGTTCTAGTATAAATTTTATAAAAGTTTTTCTCTGAAAATTTTTTAAACCAAATTTTATCGCCTGTCAAATAATTAAAAACTTGACAATCTCTTTCGTAATATATGGTGTTTATATATGTTTTATCATCCATCTTGTTTCAAACTTGAACTTCTATACTGAATAGTAAAGAGTTCAAGAAAGTTATATGTAAAAGCCATATTACACTATTGCCAGCAACTGTAGATTACACAAAAGTAACTAATTGACATGAGGATTTTCAGTTAAAATAATTACATCTAGTAGCAGCCTTCACATAATGCTGAGAGCAGAAAGAATTAACTCATTGACAACAAGATTTATACAGCTGTTAGTGGTAGAGAAATATCCTATTGTGGAAAGAGTTCACAGTTGTTTGGTATGTCAGAACGTTTGTTCTTCACATAATGCTGACAGCAGAAAAAATTAACTCATTGACAACACGATTTATACTGCTGTTAGTGGTAGAATAATATCTAATTGCAGAAAGAGTTCGCAGTTGTCTAGTATGTCAGAATATGTGTTTGAGATATGGTTAGGTTTGGATTTGAACTAGTACAGACATTTCAGAATGATTGATGATTTTGTGTTTAAGACAACAGTCTCAGGTTGAAAGGAATACAAGAGCAAAGAGGAGTCATGTGCTATAAAGATAAAGTTCCCAAGTGCAATGACTTCAGGCACAGTTAGATGCTCATCCTATCACCAATTTTTATAACATCAACAGGATTTAAAGAGCATCATTTCTCAAAACCATCACACCCATGCTAACATGAGAAAATAAATACAAAATGAAATCAGTTTTGTTATATTTTACCTTATCATAACAGTGCACTAAATTTTCTGTTTCTTTCCAGTGACCACCAAATTGATAGAACCGTACTATGTTTGGACCATTGGACGTGGGGCCAAAATGCCATTTATTATTTCAGTGACCATTAACTACCCACAGCAAGAATTTATGTATCCTTTTAATCATTCATTTGTTTGTTTTTCATTCATATTTCTATGCTAGCGGAAGTGTGCATCTGTACATTTACATTCGACAATTCATATAAAAAAAGCACTGAGCTGTAGATGGTAATATTGATATTTGTCAATAATCATTTGCAAATTCCTTACTTTTGAAGGCAAGTGGAATGAAAACACCTTTACTTGTAAGATAGGTTAGTAACAGGAAGGGAATCTGGCTGTAAAACAATACCTCAGTAATATGTATTTGTTTAAACCATGCTAGCATGGAAAAATAAGACAAATGAATATATTTGAGGTGCATTCTAGAATTTTTGAAACTTTTTCAGGAGATACATTTACTAATTTCAAAGAGGTACAAAACTCTGACTTCAATGCACTTGTTGTAGTGCACCAGCCACTTCATGAAAGCCCCATGGAAGTCCTCCAAAGTGAAAGTGTCCAGGACTCTTACATTGTCCTGGTGCAGGTGCCATCAACCCAAGTGGAAGAGCTCTGGCCTTTTGCAACAAAATCTTTTCTGAACTCCCTCAAAACCTCCACAAAGTATTCTTTGTTGACCATCTGATCAGGGAGAACCCAATAGATATAGATGATACCCTTGCTGCTAAAAACAGGGATCATCATCAGCTTCCTAATGGACTTGCTTTGCCTGACCTTCTTGGGTCTAGGACTGACAAGATGCTTTCATTGGGCACTCTGTCTCTTGGTTTCTGGATCATAACAGTAGGCTCATCTTTTGTTACAGGTCACCAGAGATTCAAATACTCTTGGACTGGAAGTAATGAGCTCAACCATCTCCATGCTGTCACAGCACCTCTTCCTTTCTGTTCATCACTGAGCACTCTGGGAGCAAACTTTGCATAAATTTTTTGCATGTTCAGATCTTCATGAATAATTCTGTGTACAGTTGCCACACTAAATCTAAACTATGCTGTTTGTCTTTATAGACATACTATGTTCTTCATCCAAACCATTGCAAATTTTCTCAGGATATCCTGATGTCCCTCTCCTCCCACACTTCTCATCGTCTCTCACCTCCTCTCTATCATCCTTGAACCTCTCTTTCTGGCAAAAAACATGCTCAGCTCATACAAGTTAATCTATGAACAGTCTGTAGCATTTCACAAGTTTCTGTAGCATATTTGCTTTGTTTAACACAACACTTTATTGCATAGCAAGCTTCTAAATTGTCTTCACATCTCAACTGCATTCTGCAAACTAGCCAGCTGTGGCAAGCAATGTTTAGTAGAGTATGTTCAAAGTGCTGTAACAGCTGTCTCTTTCAATCTGGATAAAAAAAAGTTGGCAGGTCAGGTAATAATATGTATAGTAATGACATGCTAAAATTACAATCAATAATCTAGGACAGTTATAACTGCCTCTCCTAAATAAAAAGTCTCAAAACTTCTGGAATGCACCTTAATTTGAATGAAATGACTACAATTTTACATCCAGTTTTCCATGATTAGGATGCCTTTTTGTTGAATTTCATCATCCTCATCATCATTTAACGTCTGTTTTCCATGCTGGCATAGGTTGGATGGTTTAACTAAAAACTGGTAAGCTGGGCATTATGTACATTATTTACATTTGACGGATATTTGTCCTCATATTGTTTGTTGTTAACACGTTTCAGTTGATATACCCTCCAGCCTTCATCAGGCGTCTCAGAGAAATTTTGAACCTAGGTTCTCATTCCTAAGGTATTTTTCGATGTTGTTGTTGTTATTATTATTATTATTATTATTATTATTCAGGTCACTGCCTGGAATTCAACTCGGAATCTTGGGGTTAAGAGTTCAATACCAGGCAGTGACCTGAATAATAATAATAATAATAATAATAATAATAACAACAACATCGAAAAATACCTTAGGAACGAGAACCCAGGTTCGAAATTTCCCCAAGACACCTGATGAAGGCTGGATGGTATATCAGCCAAAACGTGTTAACAAACAAGATGAGGACAAATATCCATCAAATGTAAATAATGTACATAATTCCTCATCTCTTAAATATAGAACTGGTAAGCTGGGGAGCTGCACCAGGATCCAATCTGATTTGGCAAGGTTTCTACATCTGGACGCTCTTCCTAGCACCAACCACTCTGAGAGTGTAGTGGGTGCTTTTTACGTGCCACCAACATGGATGCCATTGACCTGACACTGAGATCAGCCACAACTACAGTCTCACTTGGCTTGAGAGGTCCACACAGCACAGTATATCACCAAAGGTCTCGGTCACCTATCACTGCCTCTGTGAGGCCCAATGCTCGAATGGTGCTTTTTATATGTCACTGGAACAGGTACCAATTAGACAGCACTGGCATCAGCCACAACTACGATTTTACTTGGCTTGACAGGTTTTCACAAGCACAACATATTGCCCAACATTTGAAGGGTGCTTTTAACAAGCCAGTTACATGACACTGGAATCAGCCATAACTACAATCTCACTTTGTTTGACGGGTCTTCTCAAGCACGGCATATTGCCAATGGTCTCAGTCACTCGTCATTGCCTCCATAAGGCCCAACATTCGGGGATCACGCTTCACCACCTCATCTTGTCTTCCTGAGTCTACCTCTTTCACAGGTTTCCTCCACCGTTAGAGTGCAATACTTCTTCACGCAGCTATCCTCGTCCGTACACATCACATGTCCATACCAGCACCGTCATCTCTCTCTTGCACACCACATCTGATTCCTCTTATGCCCAACTTTTCTCTCAGGACGCTTACACTCTGTTGTGCATGCACACTAACATTACACATCCAGTGAAGCACAGAACCTTCGTTTCTTACAAGCCTACACATATCCTCAGCAGTCACAACCCATGTTTCACTGCCATGTAGCATGGCTGTTTGAACACAGGCATCATACAGTCTGTCTTTCACTCAGAGCAAGAGGCCCTTTGTTACCAGCAGAGATAGCTCTCTGAACTTTGCCCAACCTATTCGTATTCTAGCAGTTAGACTCTCAGAGCATCCACCCCCACTACTGATCTGGTCACCTAGGTAATGAAAGCTATCAACTACTTCTAGTTTTTCTCCCTGGCATGTGATGGAATTTATTTTCTGTACGTTCTTAGTGTTAATTGTACCTGTGCACCTTCCACACACAAAAACTATTTTCCTTGTTAACCTTCCTCTGTTATTGCTGCACCTCTTATGTGTCCATAGCTTACACCGGGTACATTTTATGGAGTTTCTACCTATGCTTTTTCTACAGATCAAGCAAGGCCATCTACCTAAAGTGATTTGTGATTTGTCTGCCTTCCTACTTACTAAGACTTTGATTTTTGCTAGGTTAACTGTAAAGCCCTTCGATTCTAGATCTTGCTTCCACACTTGAAACTTCTTCTCTAGTTCTGGTAGTGATTCAGGTATAAGAGTAAGGTCATCAGCATAGAGGAGCTCCCAAGTGCAACCTGTCTTGAATTTCTCTGTTATTACTTGGGGGACTGGGGGGGGGGGGGTGTATTTCCTGTGAGAAACTTTTTTGCCACAAGATTGTCTGGCTGCAAAGGAAAGTAAATTTAAGTGAATACTGATTGCAACCTCTGAAGAAATACACCATGCCAGTTTTTACACATGTTTTTCCTGTAGTATCAGCTTTCTCCAGGTTTATTCTTATCTTTTTCTCCAAAGATCAACTAATTTTCCTCTTGGTATTAGATCTTAGGTTTCTTAAAAACCACTCCAGCAAGCACATCATCATTATCATTATCATTGTTTTAATGTTCAATTTTCCATGCTTGCATGGACTGGACAGGATCTGTTGAGATGGATTTTCCTTGGCTGGATGCCTTTCTTATTGCCAATCCCTACCCTTTTCCAAGTGAGGTGATATTTTCCCAAAACCAGATGTTTTCATGGAAGACTGGAAACAGAAGACACCACGTGCATAGCAGCAAAACTCATTTACAACTACAGTGGCGACTCATAGATAAAATTGGTGGGGGTGCTACATCAGAAAATTTTTAGCTGTTGTTTTAATATTATGTAAAAGGAAACAAACATATAAAAAGAAAATTTATGCATAAACTTGATCGGTTCATGTTTTAGCCACTGACGGGTAGGGTGTTTAATTTTTTCACTGAACACTGCCACAAATTCCCTCTTGTTTTTCAAAAATCCTCCCTAAATCACAAAATAAGGGGAGGAAATGTGCCTATTGTTCAAATCCTGGCAGCAACACTGAAGCTGGAAGCAGGATAATAATCTAATCCTACACTTTATCACTTTCAAGCATATAAACACGTTTTTAACCACAACACACACGGAATTAAAAAGAAACACTACCTTTCACCCAGCACTGTCGTTCATGCAGTGCTGTCTCTCCCTTGTGTAAAGCTTCCTATCCTGGACATGTGAGCATGCATACAACAGCCAAACACTGTGTCGCTGGAACTGCGAAGCACACAGTTCTATACAAGGATTTTTGTATTTTTTCGTAAACTAGGGGATGGCTACTGACATTAAACTTAAGGATTATATAATGTACAAGTATAAAGAAAGAATTAAAGAAAAAAAGGACTCATTATGTTGAATGTTATCAATAGTATCGACTAGAAATAGGGGGTGCTGCAGTTCAGAAGTTCCTATACACAAGTCACCACTGTACGACTGCCAAATGATGTCAAGACTAGGAGACAGCAATGCACACACACAGACACACATACACATGAACAGTATGAATGAAGACAGTTGCATCAAGAAGTGCCAATCTCTAATTGTGGAGGAAATGTGGAAGGGACAGACCCAGAAAGACGTGAAACAAAGTGGTGAGAATGGACCTTCAGACATTGGACCACACAGAGGGGCTGACAAGGGACTGAGACTTGGCAGTTTGCTGTGCTTGATATCATGGTTGACCTTGCATACAGATATGTCCGCTGCATCCCTCTCCAGCTGAGCATTCCTAATCTTGTTGGTTCATGGGTGCTGGTGCCACATAAAAAACACTTTTACCAGTGTCACATAAATGCACTCATGCTGCATTTGGCATTAGAAAAGGAATCCAGCTGTAGAAACCATGCCAAAACAGTCATGGAGCCTGGGAAACTCTTCAACTGGCCAGCTCCTGTCAAACCATCTAACCCATTTCAGCATGGAAAACAGATGTTAAATGATGATGAACAGACAGCTTCTTTCAGTTTCTGTCTATCAAATCCACTCACAAGGCTTTGGTCAACCTGGGTCTATAGCAGAAGACACTTGCCCAGACTCCCATGCAGTGGGGACTGAACCTGAAGCCACGTCATCGGGAAGCAAACTTCTTACCACACAACCACACCACTCTATACATAATTTTTATTATAACCAAATCACACATTACTAAGATACAAGCAATTAGTGTGGTTTATTAAAAATTAAAAACATGACTTTCTACAGCATACAAAATATAAAATACTTAAATTAAAATACTTAAATTAAGGAAAATGAGATTAGGGCTTCATTAACTCAATGAATATATTATGAAATAATTGGTGTTCTTGTTGATTTAGTTCTATCTAATAGGTATCCTTTCACTGACCTACCAACTTTAGTAGAAGATAGTAAACTCTGCAATTTGTCAGTTGGTCAGTTTATTGGCTAATTATGGATTTGGTTATAAATGTCAACAAACTTCATATGACTGAAAAGAAAATCTAACCTTTTCTGCAATTTCTCTCTCCACTAAAATATTTCTACAGCTGACTTGAAGTATGTTAGTCATCAAATCCAGAGTTATTGAGTGGTTGCTGGTCAATACATTCTGGTATTTTACTTTGAAAATAGACATTTGTAGATATTTGATACCTTAATGATTGGAAGGGATCTAAGCACTGTGCTTAATGTTATTTTCATGTCCGAGGAAGAAGGCCATTGTTGTAGCTCATAAACAGCCTTTTTGAATTTGGAACCTGGAGAGAATGATTGAAATTGATAAGACTAAGGATAAAGTTTGAATTTGGAGTCTGTGAATTGAGTGAATAGTACAGAGAGCTGGGAATGGTTTATGAAAGCCAAAAGTATATGTGGTTCTTTCTTAAAATAGTGTATTATGAATTGAAAACTATGAACTGCTCAGATATAGAACTTAATGAAAAGTAAAAAAATAAACTCTGTTATATAGGTGATAATAATTTATATTGACTGTGACTCCAGTGATAGCATGGATCCTTGGAATGTAATCTTTGATGTGGGTTTTCAGCACATGAGGAGCCAGGCAAATTCAGTGGGGGACTTCATGAAGAGTCGATATTGTATGCAACAAGTAAATAAAGGGATAAGTTAATTACATCAACCCCAAAAGGATGAAAGGCAAAGTCAATCATGGCAGAATTTGAACTCAGAACATAAAGATGAACAAAATGCCACTAAGCATTTTACCTTGTGTGCTAATGTTTCTGCCTTGGCTCTAATTATTATTAGAGTATTTAAAACTTCTGGGTCAGCAGAGGTACTGAGTTCTATAATTTCTTCAATCTTTATTTAATTTCATTTTACTCTTTCTGTATTTTTTATTATATTTAGTTATTTCCTTTTACGCAAATAGTTTCTTATTTTTCTTTTATTAAGTGGTATTTTTTAAAAGACTATTTAAGTTATGGACATTACTTTTTAAATTGTCCAACCTTCTTTCAGTTCTTCATCTTTAACATTCTCGTGTGTGTGTGCACACACATGCACTTTGGTATTATAATTGATAGCTGAGTGGAATAGCTATGTATCTTTCTATCATGTGTAGCAAGAATATTTTTTTATGCTGGGAATAGTTTACAAAAGCTAAGAGTATGTGTGGTCCTTACTTGAAATATGAATTATGAATTAAAAACTATGAACTGCTCAGATAGAGAACTTAATGAAAGTAGAATATAAACTCTGTTATATAGGTGATAATTTATGTCGAATGTGGATCTGGTGATAGCATGATGATTATCCAAAATGGCAACCAAAATACAACACTATGGAAGACTAGGTTTATAAACTTATGAGATAGAGTTTCATATTCCCCCTAAGTAACTATAGAATGTCTTAACCCTTTAGCATTCAAACCAGCCTTATCTGGCCCAAATATTCTACTTTATGTTCAAACTGTTCACATTTGGCTTCTCACACATACCTTACAATGTTATTCTAAAACTAAACAATCACATCATCATAATCTTGAAGCTTCAAGATAAAGCATGATTAATTCAAAATAATGTAAATGAATAAGTATTGCATTTGACAATAATCTGAATGCTAATGGATTAAACATTTACATAGAATGATATCAAGATGAGCAGCTAGAAATTTGGGTATATACAGGGTGTCCCAAAAGTCACTGATGGGTTTCAATTTTTAATACCTTCCTTAAATTTACAAATAAATGCATGAAATTTTGATACAATATAAAGGACATAATGGAAATTAATATGCACAAGTCAAATTTTGTAACACTACTACATCACATGTGAAAAATGACATCGCATAAATGTCAGCCATTTTCAGCTTTGCATGCCCATACTTTTTATAAAATTTTGCACCATAACACCCTCAAGAGTTTCAAACCCCACTTCTCTATTTTCTTTATTGATGTTCGCCTTCAGTTGCACCAGGGTCTTCAGTTTGTTGACATAAACCTTCTCTTCCAGGTATCCATGATTGAGACCTTTTTGCACCCAGCCAGTCAAAAGTAGACCTCACACATGGTTCCAGTAAGATGGAGCAACTGCTCATACCACAAGAGAAACAATGCAGTTGCTACAGCAGTGCTTTGGAGAAAGAATAATCTCCTGCTATGGCAATGTCAACTGGCCTTCACATTCCCCAGACTTGACTAACCCAGATTTTTTTCCTGTGGGGATACCTGGAAGAGATGGTTTACGTCACCAAATCAGAGACCTTGGAGAATATCGATAGAGAAATCAGAGAAGTGGGGTCTGAAACTCTTGAAGGTGTTATGGTGCAAATTTTGGAAAGAGCACGAGCATGTGAAGCTGAAAATGGCTGCCATTTAAGCAATGTCGTTTTTCACATGTGATGTAGTGGTGTTGCAAAATTTGACTTGTGCATATTAATTTCCATTATATCCTTTATATTGTATCAAAATTTCATGCATTTATTTGTAAATTTAAGGAAGGTATTAAAAATTGAAACCCATCAGTGACTTTTGGGACACCCTGTATTAAGCTAAAATATTTGTGGTGGTAACTCTTTAAGGACAGTTATGCAAAACAGTCTTTCACAAAGTTTCTGCCTACCTCAAAGGATTAGATAGCTGAAGAATGACATGGTGTTGTGGATAACACAAAGTTGTGTAGTGTTGTGGATGATACAGCGTCACTATAAAATGCCGTATTTACCAGATGCTTGTCCAAACAGTTCTTTTCTATGGTAGTGAGACCTGACAAATGCATGTTGCTGGTCTACAGAAGTGGGAGGTCTTTGACTGCTTCTGTATTCATCGTCTTCTCTGACCATGTATCTCACACTGCATTTTGAACCAACAACTTTATGCTCACTGCAATCTCTCACCTCCTAAGGGAACTCTTCCGACAAGGGGACTACAGTGGTTTGGTCACACATTGTGGTTTCTCCATATTGAAATCATCCAGAAGGCAATAGCACCAAATCCTCCCTTGGGTTGGCATAAGTGGAGAGATGGTCAGCTGTAGACATGGCTCACAACAGTCAAAACAGATATGGAGCTCACTTCTGGTCCTCAAGTCTTTGACATTCATTGCTGGAACTGGAAATGGCTTCAACACACTGCAAAATTGGCTGCCGACAGACATGCACGGATTGTTTTGACCCATGGCACTGAATGCAATAGGAGCCAGCTTAACCCCTCCCGGCTAAATGCCGTTACAAGACAAGAAGAGAAAATATGAGGTTGGGATAGGCCAAAGAAGGTTTAAAAGAGGATAGCTAGAGTAATGCTTTAAGAGATTAAATATCTAAGATAAATTATTATGACGACCTTCAAACATTAGGCCTCACTGAGGCAATGACTAGTGACCGAGACCTTTGGAAATATGCTGTGCGTGAGATGACCCGGCAAGCCAAATGAGACCATAACCCGTGGGCTTTGCCAGGGGTGTAGCCAGCCTACTTATGCGTACCTTTCCTTCACTGGACACTAAACTCTGCTTGCGAAGACCTGTTGAGGCAAATGAAATTGAAATCAAACCAAATTCAACGACTGACACCCATGCCAACCTTTCCTTCATTGGACACTAAACTCTGCTTGTGAAGACCTGTTGGGGCAATCAAAATCAAAATTGAACCAAATTCGATGACTGGCACCTGTGCCAGTGGAGCACTAACAGCACCATCCGAGCGTGATCATTGCCAGAGCAGCTGTCTGGCTTCCATGCCAGTGGCACATAAATAGCACCAATTGAGCGTGATCATTACCAGCGTCGCCTTACTGGCACTTGTGCCAGTGGCACGTGAAAAAACATTCCAGCGAGGTCGTTGCCAGTGCCACTGGACTGGCTCCTGTGTAGGTGACACATAAAAAACACCATTTGAGCGTGGCCGTTGCTGGTACTGCCTGGCTGGCCCTTGTGCTGGTAGCATGTAAAAGCACTCACTACACTCTCGGAGTGGTTGGTGTTAGGAAGGGCATCCAGCTGTAGAAACTCTGCCAGATCAGATTGGAGCCTGGTGCAGCCATCTGGTTCACCAATCCTCAGTCAAATCGTCCAACCCATGCTAGCATGGAAAGCAGATGTTAAACGATGATGATGATATTACTGATAGATGAGCAGTGTTTAGTTTTGATGCTATGATGTAGTACAGAATAAATCTAGATAGCCAATACTGTGTGCTTGAATTAAATTCAAGATTAATTTACAATGTTGGCAGAAATTTATTAGTTTATTCTGATGTACATCATAGCTTCAAATTATTGTTAATACAATAATCATTTTTCAAACTATAAATCTCATTTCTAATGAGAAAACAATTATTGATATTTACATGAGATAAGGCATCAAGCTGGCAGAATTATTACACCAGATGAAATCGTTAGGGGTACTTTGTCTGTCTTTACAATCTGAGTTCAAATTCCACCAGGGTTGGATTTCCTTTCATCCTTTTGGGGTTGATAAAATATGTACTAGTTGAGTCCTGGATTCAGCATAATTGACTTACTCCTTCCCCCCAAACCGCTGGCCCTGCGCAAAAATTTGAAATTAATATTTAAAAGCACCCACTACACTCTCTGAGTGGTTGGCGTTAGGAAGGGCATCCAGCTGTAGAAACTCTGCCAAATCAGATTGGAGCCTGGTGTAGCCATCTGGTTTCACCAGTCCTCAGTCAAATCGTCCAACCCATGCTAGCATGGAAACCGGATGTTAAACGATGATGATGATGAAGGTGGTGAGCTGACAGAATCATTAGCACATTAGACAAAATGCTTAGTGGCATTACATCTGTCTTTAAGTTCTGAGTTCAAGCTTCATGGAGGTCGACTTTGCCTTTCATCCTTCCAGGGTTGATAAAAGAAGTACCAGTTGAACACTGGGTGGGGTGGGGTGTGATCAATTTACCCTCTCCCCTTGAAATTGCAGGCCTTGTACCAAAACTTGAAAGGAAAGATATATTACAAATATATCCAGTATACATCAGCATGGAAAACCAAACATTACATTGATGATACTAAATCAATTTTATATTCAACTTGTAGCTTTTCTATAGACTAGCATTTCTTTTCTCTCCCTCCAAAGTTTACTTTTTTTCCTTGACTCTTCCTTGTTATACTCCAAGCTTACTGTACCAGCTAAAGTGGGGTTGGGTGCAGTATGTATCATTGCTGATTTTCTTCCTTGTAGTGGGTCATAACCTAAAGGTGTTCATCTTTAGCAACCAACTTGTGAATACAATCATAACAAGGCCTTACAGAGATACGGGGCTGAAACTTTCCTGAAGCTGTTCTTGGATGACATTTGTGTTGGTGTTCACCTTACATGTACCAAGCTACTATACTGACTAGTATAGCCACTACAAAGATATCAGAATTACACAACAACAATGAAAACTTATACATATAATCACAACATAAATATGCAGTTATATAATTAAACTTTATCACCAATGCTATGTGAAACATATTAATTCTGAACCTATTGTTGCAGCAATAAGCATCCAACTCACTCTCAGACATACACCAAGGTTGCAATGTAAACAAACATTATATTTCCAATTTTTCATACCCGTTTTCTTATTTCTATAAATTTTCTTTGATTAAGAGTATGACCCAAAACTTTAGATCCTTTTTTTTTTTTTTTCATTTCCCATATTTATTTTCAATCTACACATTCTTTGATTGTTATTGTCTCGTTTCATTTTTCTGCACTTCTTCCACCATGTGTTTTATTTGTCTAAATTCATATGTTGTTCATTTGTTTATCTCTTTACCTTATGATATGCCTCATTTTACTTATGCATATTTTTATTGATATATTGAGTGTGTTTATACACAAATTTGTACACCTGGGACATTATAAGAAATCTTTATTGTAATTCAAAGGAGATAACTACATACTTTGTTGTGTGTATTAGTTCTTCTTCCTTCTAAATTCAAACTTTGCTGATTGTAATTTTGTCATTTATCCTTTTAAGATGAATGATACAATTATTACTTTCATGTTAGAGTTCAAAATTACTCCCCTACAAAATGATAATTTGTCTGTATATTCACTTATTTATAAATTCAAACATCACTTTTACTGCATAACTATTTAGCAATGATAAGTCAGCTTAAGAGAGGTTTTGACAAAATACATAGATCTCAGTGACAAAATTAATATATTAAACCAAAGAATACATGTCATATATTGAAAATATGGCTACAAGAATTCCTTCTTTTGTTAGAGCTAGTTACAGTCATAATGATGTTCATCTCATGCATTTATTTACTAAAAGAATTGTGAGTCAATGAAGAAGTTTGAATACAGTCATTCGACCTGTTAGAAATAGTAGTCAAATCTCATAAAACATATCTCACTTACTTAAAAAAAAGAAGGTCATATTGGATAATGTCTTGGGTGCACAATGTCTTAAAAAATGACAGGATGATCTCAGCCATAACGTGTTTGCTCATAGGCATCTTCAATCAGAGTTACCTGGGATCACATAACTAAAACTGTAAATGAAAATAACAGTACCCTCTTTGAAGGCACAAAAGACCTAAGGGCATATTAGAAGCAACTTAATTTCATCAGTACATATTTTAAAAAATGGATTTAGTGCATTAAAGTATGCAATATAGGCCCAACTTTTCATAAAGGACCCGGGATAATTTTGGTGGGCATTGTTTTGGAAAAAGTACATCATATATGCTATCAAATATGATATTTATCCATAAATAATATTGATAAATACTAGAAACTCTAGTTTTCTTTCAAATGTTTTGAATATTTTGTCACTCCATTCAATATTTCAAAACATATTTAACCCTTTAGTATTTAAACTGGCCATGTACAGCCCAACTATTCTGTCTGTTTTATGTTCAAACTAGCCAGATCTGGCCTCTCACATCTACCCTACACTGTCATTCTAAGAATAAACAACCACACCATTAAAATCTCAAAAAGCTATGACACAGTGCATGATTAATTGAAAACAATGTGAATAAATAGGCATTACATTTGACAGTAATAGGAATGCTAAAGAATTAATTGCATTGTTTATAAATAAAATTAATTTTCTTTATTGAAATGTTGAATTATTTTTCTAACACCTTTTGATTTATAGATCAAGGGAAGCAACTCTACCTATGGCTTTCTTATGCCAAAATGTAATTCGGAAAATATATACTGTATAAGCATATACTATAGTTCTTCATTCATGTGAGGATGCATCATCGGTGTTGTGCCGTGGTGACACTGGGTTCTCTGAGGTCTTAGAGCATACACCCTTATCTCTGGTGTAATATCGCTTAAATTTCTTGCATTTGCTTACAGTTCAAGGGAAGCAATTCTAGATATGGACGATTATTTAAAAATCGTTATTTCTTAATAACATTTAAAAAATCGTTTTAATGATTTTTTAACTCTATATTATTTCTTTTATTTGAAGTAGAAAATAAGCCGAAAGATATTTACATAATGATATATATGTATATATTATTATGTAAATATAAATTATATCGTCATCCTCACTTTACGTCTATTTTTCCAGTTGGATCTTCTCCACTGTAGTGTCTGGTCACTTGTTGCTGTCCTTTGTTATCTTTGTAAGGTTCAATTTTTGCAACGTTTATCCATGTTTTCTTCTTCTGCAGGTTCCTGAATATTATAAATTGATATGTGTGGTAATATATATGAAGACTACCCTTCTTGCCAACCAGGCCATTATAGTTCTTGTGCATCTATGGTTTACAATGGATATGCTGTATAAACACAAATTTCATTTGGTGTACCTATTGTAAACTGGACGTACAAAATAAGTAGGGAAATCATAGGCAGGCTGAAAAGGAAGAGAGATTTGATAAATGGCAGGTGCAAGGGGTCAATTAGCTGTAATAGAAAGCATGGAATAAATTACTTCAGATATCCAGAGGACTCCCTAGAAGTACTGATAGCTTCTGATGTTTTTATGAGGTGATTTAATTAGCAGAAAGTGGGTAGTTTAAGGTGGCAAGCTGGCAGAAACGTTAGCACGCCAGGTGAAATGCTTAGCGGTACTTCGTCTGTCTTTACGTTCTGAGTTCAAATTCCGATGAGGTCGACTATACCTTTCATCCTTTCAGGGTCGATTAAATAATTACCAGTTACGCACTGGGGTCAATGTAATCGACTCAATTCCTTTGTCTGTCCTTGTTTGCCCCCTTTATGTTTAGCCCCTTTTGGGCAATAAAGAAATAAGAAAGTGGGTATTTCAAAGGTCTAGTTGCTAGAATAAGAATGAGATGAAAAAGGTTCAAGATACTATTGCTTCTGTTAGCAACAAAAGGTTTTTCTCTCAAAGTGACAGGCATGATTCTGTATGGTACTGAGATGTGGCACTGAAAGTGGAGGAGGTGTGAAGGCTGGGACAAGAATACAAATGAGCTGAGATGAAAAACTGAGTGTTAGAGGAATCGGAAACACTACTAGAGAAAACTGAGCTGGTACAGACCTGATGTGTATGGAAGATAGCGCAAAATAAGCACATGCTTAGTGCATCAAGGGAAGGTAGGGCACCACAGAAATGGTAAATGATTTATGGCATGAAAGAAATCACTTTAAACTTGCTAAAATAATATTTGGAATATTAGCTCTACTAAGTATAAAAGCAGATGCGTTACATAAGATTCATTTGAGGCTCTGATCAAAGACTTGGCAATTAAAAAAGTAGGAGGAAACTTTTCAGGTGCAGACCAAATATTCTATCTGTTTTGTAGTCGAACCAGCCAGAACTGGCCTCTCACATCTATCCCTCAGTATCATTCTAAGAATAAATAATCACAGCATTAAACCTGGCCTTGTGCCAAAATTTGAAACCAATATTATAAGTAGGCAAAGCAAAACTTATGTTTTATAAAATATATAATGTATACTTATCTGAGAATTTATTGGTGTCAAGTTTACATTCCCTGTAAGCAATACATTCCATAGCTCTACACTTATAAAGACCAGTAAAATAAAAAAATAAACATTTGTTATTTGAAAAACAGGTACGGTTTGGGTGACAAGAAGGGCCTCAATGCATCTTCATTGAATCCATGCCAGCATGGAAACGTGAATGAAAATGAGCAAACAAACTGTGTGTCTTTGTTCTATGAAAGAACTAATTGGTCATTTCTCAGTTTGGAGAATCTCATTACCTCTTTTCAAGAAAGCTGTGCTCATCTGACAGGAAGTGTTTAGGTTGCACTTGGATGATGCCCTTGTGTGGAAGGTTTGGAGGTGTTAATGGAGACATCATCTATACAATTCTTTCTACAATGAACAGAAGGCCTTAAATTTTAGGAGAGCAGGCCAACGAATTACATCAAACCCAGTGCTCAACTGGTACTTGTTTTATCAATCCCAAAACAATGAAAAGCAGAGTCGACTTTTGCAGAATTTGAACTCAGAATGTAAAGCAAGGAGAAATGCAGCAAAGCCTTTTGTCTGGCATGCTAACAGTTTTACTTGCTTGCCATCTTAGCATCATTTGTATTATAATATATCTTATTAGATGTGCAAGCAAGAAGGTTGTTAATTTACCAATTCAAGAGTGTAGTATGTTACCCAAGTGTTGATAGAGTATAAACTGGAAAAAGTACAAACAACATGTGCTGCAATAGTGTGATCCGACAAGAGGCTACTATTCCAAGAGCTGAATGATGGATGGCACCAATATGCTGTCAACTTAAGAAAGTGTTGCAGAGAATTCAGAATGGTAGAAAATTTTATTCCATGTCAGCAACATATATATGTATTTATATTTAAGACAAGGGGATAAAATTCATGAAGAGTTGTGTTGAAGTCATTGAAGATATTAACTTATATGTGTGTGAGAGAGAGAGGTGGGTTTAAACTTTAAATCTTAAACGTTAACTATATTAGGTGTTTTAACGGTATTCCAGTTCCACATAATATACTGTAGAATGTGAAATATGATGATGTTAATATAAGTAGGCAAAGGCAGTGAGCTGGCAGAATCATTAGCACACTGGGTGAAATGCTTAGTGGCATTTCATCTTTCTTTACATTGTGAGTTCAAATTTCACCGATGTTTACTTTGCCTTTCATCCTTTCAGAGTTGATAAAATAAGTAGCAGTTGAGCACTGGAGATCAATGTAATCAACTTAGCCCCTCCCCTGAAACTGCCGGCCTTGTGCTAAATTTTGAAACCAATATTATAAGGTGGCAAGCTGGCAGAATCATTAGCATGCCAAGTAAAATCCTTAGTGGCATTTCCTCCATCTTTATGTTATGAGTTCAAACTCCACCAGTGTTGGCTTTGCCTTTCAGGGTTGAAAGTTGAACACTGGGGTTCATTTAAGCAAATTAGTCCCTCCCCTAAACCTTCTGGCCTTGTGCCAAAATTTGAAACCAATATTATAAGTAGGCAAAGTAAAACTTATGTTTTATAAAATATATAATGTATGCTTATCTGAAAATTTATTGTTTACAAAGCATGAAAATAGATTTAGGACAGACTGTTATCTATTTCAGATAACATGTAGTGTTAAAATAAAAAATAAATAATATGTTCTAAGCTGATGAGATACTGTTGTTTTACCATTCAACCACATATAGCAGTGGTACTACCTGTTATACATAATTTTTCAAACATGTCTATTGCCACCAAAATAACACATTGTGTAATGTTGTACTCAATATACTGTATCTGAAGGAACATTTTCATCATTGGCTTGCTGAATTTAGGGTTAAACAATAACAATTGCAGACACTTCTACCTATCTTCATGCAAACACTTCTATATCCAGCTATCCATCCATCCATTCATCTGCACAAGTCTCTCTCTCTTTCTCCCTCTCTCTCTCTCCCTTTCTCTTTCCCTTGTATCAAGTGAATTCCTTTATTCTAAACTGAGGTTCAATGTAACACTCTAACCTCCTTGCTGTAGTGGTGGGGCAGCCCTATTAAAGATCTCTCAATTGGCCGAGAGATTAGATAGTCATTTGCTAATGCTTGAAATCAAGTTTCTAATTACAGTGGGGTGATGGTTTGAGCTCTTGTGGATGTATACTGTTTCCTCATTAGGCTTCCTGTACAAATAATACTTGCCCGTATTCAGGTCTAAGGTTACGTCCAAGAAATCGACCACAGTCAGATTGGTCACTGTTATGGACAAGCTGAATTCCTTGGATATTTTTATCAAGTCCTTCCTAAACTTGTCCATGGCATGGCCATTCATATGGCTTGAGATAGCCAGTCTCTCGTCCCTATAGAGGGCCAACCTATGTGGGTGAGTACATCTCTTGAGGGTATCCAAGATGTATAACCCAACAAAGTTAGTGATTTCAGCCCCGTCAAAGCTCCCCATAGAGACATCAAACAATGGATCACCTTTCTTCACCCAGAAGGAATCATCATGGACCAGAATTGATTTTCTGGCCTTCATGATAATCCTGATATCAAGATCACTAATGCTGGTGTATTGCTCAGCAAAAGTTAGGGCCTTCAGAAGGAGGGGCTTAGATATGGAAGGGTGGAAGTCAACAATGTCAAACCAGATGAATCTCCAGGCTGATTTATTCTCGATACCATGGAACCAATTGATCACGGCTGCACTGGAGTGCCATTGAGTCAACCCTGTAGCCCTTCTGATAATTGGAGTTGACAGTATTGAGAATACATTTGCTAATGATACCCATTTCACTTTTAGAGGGGTTGATCAGCCTGCATTTGGGATGGGAGAGGAAGTTGAGATTATAGTCCTTAAGTGTAATATATGTATATATGTATATATATATATATATCATGGTCCTTAAGTGTAATATATATATATGTAGTGAAACTACCTATCGCCATTAGATACAAAACTGCTATCGCCATTCTTCTCATTTAAATATAAACAAACGCGAACGTAGGGGAAAACATTAACCTTGTCATCACGTGACTGATCATTATTCGAATCGGCAACTTCTTCGAACCTTTCCCGCCAGAACGCAAACTGACCAATCACGGCCCCTAATAAGGTCACATGATAGAGTAAAATTCTGAAGCCATTTGGAGCCCTCTTAACGCTATAAATAGATCAACTCATACCCCACAAATTTGTCTCGGTCCAGTTTCTCTTTGAGAACTGTTCCGTGTACCACACGACAGCAGCAGCAGTTCCAACAACCACTTCAACAGCTTCGTCCAGCCAACGATGACCACCGCCGTCGCCATATCAGCAACACGTTTCTACCACTACTAACCAGCAACATCGTCATGACCAACACGATTACTACCAAGCAGCCTCAATCACCACCAGCGTCAACACGACTTACTATGTACACCAAACCAAACCTCCGCGGCACATCTCTCTCTTCAATTCTGTTAGGTGACTCAGCTTCACCACGGTAAATAAACAGACAAGAGTTCTCAGCCAGCGACGAACATCTGTATAACAAGAATCACGGCCCGGCATCGATGCCACGACATCACAACTAGTGATCAGCTCTGCCACACTCAGCCTTTCCTCACTTTCATATACAGAACTTTTCCTATAGTGTACTAAAGAACTGGTATAATTGCTCACGTGTCATTTACTGACTCTCTTTCTATTTGCTGTAATATTTCACATACACATACATGTATCACTCACATAAATACTTTTCTTTGTACGACGGCCTGTCTTTGATTATGTTATTATATGTCGCATTCACACTCACACATAGACATTCATCTTTAACGCTACAATAAATATCTCTGTTATTCATCTAATACGGTTGTGGTCTTTCATTACTGGTCATCTATGTTATCGTCGCATAACATATTAGTATATCATCATCGATATATAATTGTGTGTTCGACCGTGTGACACGTGTAAATAAAAGGAGTCCTCTGTTTTTCCATTCGTCACCATTTCTCCTTTTTTGAGTTCGCACGATCGTTCCTTACATATATATATCATGAACTCTCCCATCGTTAGACAATGTATGAGGGTTGGCAATTTCTTACCAAACAACCACACAGGTGATTTGTTTATAGTAATCAAATGTTTGTGTACACATAAGCTCACTCCCTCCATTGAATCTACATTACCTGTACAGGTGCACCATGTGCCACACGTCAGATGATGAAATGATTGTAGAGCAACATGAAATGAAGTGCTTTGCTCAAGAACATAACGCAATGCTCAGTCTGGGAATTAAACCCATGATCTCGCAATTATGAGTGTAACACCCTAACCACTATGCGCCATGTGCCTATACATACATATATATATAAAAATTGGAGGGGAGAAAGAATATTGGCTCTAGGACTAATAGTGTTTTAATCATTTCAGTAACCCAACATTGTGTAGCTCAGAGATCAGGGAGTCTCTCTACATTGAGCCACTATTTCCCCACATTGAGAGGTCACAGTTTCAGTACTATGAACATGTGATTAGGGTGTCACAAGAAAGAATTATAAGATGGATTCTCCAAGCCAAGCCAACTGGTAGGAGACCTAAGGGCAGACCAAAACTGAGATGTTAGATAGTATCCATAGTCTCAGTTGGTCATGCTAGAGAGTTCAGTCAGAAAGTGTAATGACAGTTGCTTTTGAGAGGACCCTATGAAGGAGGCACTTGAAGACCCTACCTCCATGACCCTCCCAGGAATAGCAGGCAGAGAAAATGAATGGATTTCAGCAAGAATAGGAGACCACTATCAACATGTTTTAGTCTTATTGGAACTTATCAATGAAGCACAAACTTCACTTATTGGTGAAGTTTATGCTTCATTAGTAACAAAGGAAGCATTAAATAGTATTACAGCACTGCAACCTGAGTAGGCATTGAAAATTGTATGGTAAATGCTAGTCTTTGTTGAGAAGTTCTGATAAGACTGAAACATGTCCAAAATTTTCTGTCTTATTTGCAATGATTAAAATATTAGTCTTTCAGTTATGTTCCCCTCCTCTCATTAGTATTTTTAACTAGATTCTTCATCAATATTAATTATGTTCACCACTAATTAATGTTGGTTTTCAGGCAAATAGTGTCGCTGAATAATTAACTTCAGTATTTTGCTTTCCTAAATAGATATATACGGGTCGTTGATGTCAACCTTACAGAATAGACAACAATGATCATTTGAGTAGTTTGTTGGTAAACAAGGACTTCATATATCATTACATAGAGGAAGAGATATTACAAACAAGTACATAACCTTTATATAAATGCAATCTAAAGATATCAACTTAACACAAACAACAGATATACAGACAATTGTTATTAATAAGATAAAAGCAATCTAAAAGTGTCTAGTTGGTGGAGACAGTCTATAAATGTTAATTTTATTTTTTTCTCATGACAGTTTAACAATTTTCTGGTCATTTACCTCTAAGTCTTAGTTTATGCAACCCAGGGTGGAGCATTGCCAAGAAAAACATGGCTCAACTAGAAACCCTATACATTGCACTCCAATGACTGATGGTTTATTTCTTTTTAACACTGGCATCTAAAATTACATATACTTAAATATACCAAGTGTGCAACAATGTTTTTGACAAAGATGAAATAGAATCTTGTTACATTTTTACCTTTCGCAAAAGCATTAGTGATGCAAAATGAAATCGTTCTAAGTAACAAAACAAAATTACAGACTGTTTCTCCAGAGACAGATAGTAGTCACTAAAAAAAAATTCAATATTTAATTAGTATAAAATACAAAATTAGTCATCCTAGTCTAATAGAATGATATGTTTTAACCCTTTTGTTACCACATATATAGGCGCAGGAGTGGCTATATAGGTGCAGGAGTGGCCATATAGGCGCAGGAGTGGCTGTGTGGTAAGTAGCTTGCTTACCAACCACATGGTTCCAGGTTCAGTCCCACTGCGTGGCACCTTGGGCAAGTGTCTTCTACTATAGCCTCGGGCCAACCAAAGCCTTGTGAGTGGATTTGGTAGATGGAAACTGAAAGAAGCCCGTCATATACATGTATATATATATATGTGTGTGTGTGTGTTTGTGTGTCTGTGTTTGTCCCGCCAACATCGCTTGACAACCGATGCTGGTGTGTTTACGTCCCCGTAACTTAGTGGTTCGGCAAAAGAGACCGATAGAATAAGTACTAGGCTTATAAAGAATAAGCCCTGGGGTCGATTTGCTCGACTAAAGGCAGTGCTCCAGCATGGCTGCAGTCAAATGACTGAAACAAGTAAAAGAGTACATTTCTAATGAAATACATCACCTTTGTTTCAATTAATTTAAAATATAATGCAGAATTTGGTAAAATAACTTTGTCATGATAAGGCTGGTTTTGGCGACATGAATTAGCATGAAATTTTGATGTAGGGTTTTAGTTTAGATCAATTTAAAGCAAAATCTGTATCACAGAACTAGGGAGATCTTGGACAGACTAGTATCAAAAGAGTTAAACTAATTTTATTTCTAAACTGAGTATTGTAGTGCAAAAAACAAGCTTTCAGATAGATAAATCATCAATTCAATTCATCATTGAACTTCAGAGATGTAGCAAAAGAAAAAATTTCTTTGGCAATAAACATTACTAAATCCCACTTGTCTCTTAATTCATCCAAAACATTGTAGCTTATCAAAAGACATGAAAATACATTCCAGTAAAATAAGAACATTTTTATTATTCACAAATATGGCAGTGTCATATATGTAATGCAGTGAAATCATCCAAGCGATTTGTAGAGAAAAGAAACTACCTCTAGAGATATTTAATATGTATAAACAACAAGCAAGGTTTATAACTCAAATAAAATCAGTTGACTGGAATTTTTTGACAATATGGAAACAACAAAGTGGAGTGGATTTGATCCATAAAGCTAACAGTGAAAGCAATAGAACATAGCTTCGTCTTATTAAATCATCTCAGCAATGCATATTCCTATTCAGTTGGCATGAATTTTAGAATGATCACTACGCACACACGCACACATATATAAAATTTCATTTGGGTAATAAACCCTGGAGTTTACACTATTAAGTTCATTCATGGGCCCAACCTATCAGGCAGATAATATTCCATAGATGGTTTATTTTATCAAATACATACCTGAAAATCTACAAATATCTGAGGAGTTTCTGCAATTATAACCAATGCGAATGGAGTGAAAAAGTCCTTTTTATTACATTGATTCATAATTGTTTCATTGGAAATTGATCACATGAGTATTGCTATATAATGCAATATCATATGCAAACATTGATTCATAAGGCATCACTGATACAAATCAAAATTCAGCACTTTGGATTCATACTGACAGCCTTTCAGTTTGTGTCAATGGCACCTCATGAAGCAAGAACTTCATATATTATTACATAATATAGTAATATTCGTTGGACCAATTTCCAATGAAACAATTGTACAAGTCAGCTGAAAGTTCATGGGTTGACTAAGATACTTTCATGGAGTGCGCAGGAGTGGCTGTGTGCTAAGAAGCTTGCTTCCCAACCACATAGTTCTGGGTTCAGTCCCACTATGTGGTATCTTGGGCAAGTGTCTTCTACTATAGCCTTGGGCCAACCAAAGCCTTATGAGTGGATTTGGTAGATGGAAACTGAAAGAAGCCCGTCGCAGATATGTATATATATATATATGTGTATATATTTGTGTGTGTGTCTGTGTTTGTCCCCCCACCATCGCTTAACAACCGATGTTGGTGTGTTTATGTCCCCGTAACTTAGCAGTTTGGCAAAAGAGACCAATAGAATCAGTACAAAGAATAAGTCTTGGGGTCAATTTGTACAACTAAAGGCAGTGCTCCAGCATGGCCACAGTCAAGTAAAAGAACAAAAGAATAAATGAGATTTGTTTTTCAGTTTAGTCCCCCTTGCATTCCACACACTTCTTCCATCAGTGTTTTAGTGCTTGGATCCCATTGGTGAAGAAGTTTTCGTCCTGTTGGTCATAGAAGTCATCATCAACAGTCAATATGATGTCACCATCACTGTGATACTAGTTCCCAGTCAAGTGTTTTCATGTTGGTCAGATGGGGCCAAATCAGGAGGATAGGAAGAGCAATCAACCAGTTCAATGTCGGTCATGCACTGCAGCCTTTGAAACCAAGGACGATTTTCATCAATTTTCCTGGGAATCTGGTTTTGATAACCTTTCATATCTGCCTCAGCAAGTTGGTATAGTACTCTCCATTGATAGCGTGACTCTTTTGAAGATAGTCAATGTTTTTTGCATCCCAAAACACTAAAGCCATCAGCTTCCGTGCAGATGAAACAACCTTGGCCTTCTTTGGAGCAGGTGAGAATGGGTGTTTCCACTGCATGGATTGTCTCTTTGTCCCTGACTCAAAGTGATGAACCCAACACTCATCCTGGGTTAGGAAACATTGAAGGAAGCCAGCTGGATCTGTTTCAAACAATGTCAGATTTTCCCATGATGTGATCAGCCTGATGCAGTTTAGATCAGGTGTCAAATGTTATGGCATCTAACGAGCAGAAACCTTTGTCTTGCCAAGTTCATCATGCAAAATATTCTCAACTCTCTCACAGACTTGTAATTGCCTGCCATCCATCACCATGTGATGAACGCGATCAATATTTTCTTCGGTGGTGGCAGTTGCAGGATGTCCAGACTTTGGGTCATCTTCAAGCCTCTCCTTTCCCATCCTAAATTCAGCTGCCCACTTTTGCACAGTTGACAAAGCAACCATACCAGCATGAATATCTTTGGAGGTCTAAACTCTTTTTCTGCAAATACTTGATAATATTATGATGCCAAATTTTGTCCATTTTCAAGAGAAGTTACTACTAGTTACTTTTGAAGTGCTCTTTGAACAATCAGATGGCATTCTAACTGGAATGCAGGTATAAATAGGAAGTGTTGAAATTAATGCATGCAAGATTTCACAGCTCCAGCATCAATCTTACATAGTCAGACTATGAACTTTTCAGCCCACTTGCCCACTCTCGTAAATTAATTAAAAAAATTCTTGCTACTCTATTGTATGTTATCTAAAACTTTCAGTCAATTGATCTTTTTGGAATTACTTCACTTTTTTATTGTTTTTCGGTTTTTAATACACTTAGCGAAAGGCTTTAACTACAAATTGCTTCGATAAGTTCAGATGTATGAAGTCTTTCAATTCACAATATTATATATGATATTCTAGAGTATTTGTATTTAGAATGCAGAACATTCCCTTACAGGTTTTTCCCCACTTAGCCATATAGCTGGAATTTTTAATCGGTAGC
This sequence comes from Octopus bimaculoides, assembly GCF_046866305.1. Lineage (NCBI taxonomy): Eukaryota > Metazoa > Mollusca > Cephalopoda > Octopoda > Octopodidae > Octopus > Octopus bimaculoides. The sequence continues at coordinate 130,071,576 of NC_142928.1, forward strand.
AGAATATTTCCCTTATTTCTACTAATCGATATATTGATCACTTTTAGTTTTACCAAGTAAAAAGAAAATGCTTCACTGAGAAGATTTAATAAGACCGAAACACGCCGTTTCTTTCTTCAGTTGACTTCACACACCAGATCCACTCCAATATGCATTTGGGTTTATTGGAGTTACCTCCCTTGCTTTTATTTTAGATTTTAGGGAGGTTTCCTCTAGCGATGGTTAAGATAATCGCAGCTGACTGAAGTTTATCATCTCACTACATCACATGTGAGACCTAACCATGTGCATATTTAGTATGTAAAACACCCCAACAGCCGCCCATCTGAAGTATTTTCCTTCAGCCATATTTTTATACTCCTTTTTTTTTTAAATATGTGATAAGTTTACAGCGTTAAAAACTAAATTTTCATAAAAATACATTTTCACTTGAAAGAAATGCAATTTAGATAAAATAAAAAACCAGGAAACAAAACGTGGTTTACGTAACTATGTGCATGTAAAGAGTTAAGATATAGTAGTGAGGTTTAGGCTTTGGCAGCCGTAACTAACCGATAACAAGCGTTGCTCCGCACAGGCGGCTGTCGTAAGAACTTGACCTTCATACAATGATTTCTGTACGCAGTCTTTCCCGAAGTATTCAGGTAAAATGTGATTTTTTTTTACTATAAAGATTTATTGTATGCATTTTAAATTATTCTTTATGTTATTTTTTACCCTCTCACCATCCATAGATATTTATATTATTTGAGAGAAACTTCAAACAAATATCTGGTTCACTCGAATTTCTCGCACCTTGTTGACTGTTCATTTACTTTGAAGTCATCTAACGCGTCTTGTAATAATTTCGTAGATTCGCTACGCTATTAAATAATTACATAATCTATGTGTATTCAAGCCGAGACAAACCATTGTCATTTTCTGTGGTCTTTTCTGTTACTTTCTTTTTAATAATATTCAAACTAGTTCTGATCGATCAGGTCTGACTAGGGACCAAATAATAACATCGTAACACATGAAAAACCGAGCCATTCTGCTACCAATTTATCTGTCATATATATATATATATATATGCATTCTTTCGGTAAAATCGCTTATATAATATATATATATATATATATATATTATATGTGTAGTGTATATGTGTGCGTCTGCACAAATTCACTAAAGACTCGGCAAAATTGTGATAACACATACCCTACCGATCTACATATCCTGCTCTATATAAATAAATCTGAATGAAATCGTCGCGACTTTATTCTTTTATAATTTAAGTTGACATTAAACCTTATTTTAAAATTCTGTATTTATGACAAGAGAACAAATGCTGTCACTGTTATAAGCTACCATTCTAGTTTTTACTTATGAATGACCTTGTGTGCTGCCCTTTAATTTCTAATAGTCATTTAATGTCTCTTATGTTTTGTTTTGTGTGAGTGTATATACTTACTGTTTCTAGCTATTTTCTGGTCCATGTTTCTTTTTTAAATTTTTTATCTAGCATGTATCTCTGCAATGCCTTTCTATCTTTCCTATGCTTTTCTCACGCCTGTCTCTTTCTCTTGGATTTTGTCCCTCTCCCCCTTCTCTTTCAAATACTTGTCATTGAAGACATTTGTTAGATTTTCCATCTCAATACTTCTTTATTACTCATGATACTTCCATAATTGAGAGGAGGATTTCTTGCTCTATCTAAGCTGGTGTTTCAGATTTTAGAAGGGGAAAAATGTGAAAGTCTAACACATGTTTTTCCTGATGTTGCTAGTTATGCAACTACATTAACGTGTTTTAAAACAACTGTTTGATTTTGGGGGGGTTGTCCCCTAACATTTTTGTATTGTCATAGTTATCATCAAAACATGTTAGTATTTATGTCATACAAACAAAATTCTACTGATTCCATATGAGATTAAATTTCTAACGTAGTCACAATGTCATATGTTGATATGAGGAGCAATTCCACGCAGTAAAAATTTTAGACGTGAATTTTTGTTTTTCAGCTGCGTTTGCAGAACGCAATTACTAATCAGAACGGCTAATGTACTTCAAATAAGCAAACGAAAATCAGTCTCACTGACAAAAAAGGAAAAAAAAAAAATTTAAGGTTTATATTTATACGACATCGAAAGCCTACTTATCCTCATTTTTCTATGACGATTGTATTCATGTATGCTTTTTTTTATCTTAAAAGAAATAACCGGCTGCTAAAAATACACAGAAATCTCTATTTATTATCTTTTTTTTTTTTTTTTTTACTAAAATGTATACACTTGCTGACGAAATCACATTACGTTGTGTAAATTTTAGCTTCTACTAGCATTTGCCTTTTTACTCTTTTTCTAATACATGTGTTGCAATTCTTAGATTTAATTGGAACCGTAATGTTTTGTTGCTCTCTGTCCCTACTGTCAATAACTTCGTTGCCGTGGAAAAACATGATTTGTTGATTAAGTTTGTTTCTGGACCCATTACAAGTCTGATACCCATTCATTCGAAGTCTCCTTAAAAGAATCAGGGGGAGGTAATTGAGGTTTTTTTGTCTCTCAAAACTACTAGAAAATTTAAGTTTGTCTTCAGTTAGACTTTATGTAAATGAAATATTCTTATTATCTTGGAAAGAATAGAAGAAAAAGTCTTTATAAACACAATTTATGGATTAATAAATGTTCAATTAAAAGGATATCAATTCGAAATATGCTTGCATGAATTGATCAAAAGCATATTTTTGTGTAAATCATGTCACAGATATTCATCAATGTAACTTGGTAAAATGGTTGTTTACATGCTATATATTCTTGCCTAGCTAGTAAGTAAGCTTTTTTTTTTAATTTTTACATAAAGCTCAAATAGAAAATATTACTAAACTATTTTGTCCAATTTCTAAAATTGTTTAAACCGCGATTAAGTCCCCTTGATTCTCTTAGGACCGCTAAGTATGATTGAGTATGTAACTCTTGCATCTAACAGTTCTAATACTAATTAGGGAACCACTAATTCTCTGCATTGAACCCTCAGAGTACTGTGTTTTTGCTTAAAGTATGCATTGAAAGAGTCCATTTACATACTGCCTCATTTTTATCGTATTAGATCCCTCTTCGCTGTTTTCTTGAAGGTTAGCTTGTTTTTTTAATTAATGGCTCTACAGTAGTGCCACATAATTACTGATGCTCGTTCTTTTATTCTCGTTATTATATTACATCTTATGATGGTGGATTGGCAGAATCCTTAAGAGCATCGGATAAAAAATGTCTTGTGGGTCCAACACTACAAACTGACTTTAAATCCCATTGAGGTCAACTTTACCTTTCCCCCCTTCCAAGATCATCATCATCATTATTTAACGTCCGCCTTCCATGCTAGCATGGGTCGATAAAATAAAGTGCCACTTAAGATTTATTTTGATCAACTGATCCCCATCCTTCGAATTTCTGGCCTTTTGACTATTTCAGAAACAATTATCACATTTCATGTTCCTGACAGTCATTGCAGAACTGACATTAGAGTGTAACGACCGTGACGAAGGAATGGCTCCTTTAGCGCATCGCACGGTCGGCACAAATATAAAAACAAAAAATGAAATGAGGTTAAAATGAGTTAAGCGCCAACAAGAAAAAGAGAGAGACTCAACCGGTAAAAATGTATAAAAGTAAGGTTCTATTGGTTGTCAACTAGAATGTCTGTGTGTATTATTTCTTTACTACCCACAAGGGGCTACACACAGAGGGGACAAACAAGGACAGACAAACGGATTAAATCGATTATATCGACCCCAGTGCGTAACTGGTACTTATTTAATCGACCGCGAAAGGATGAAAGGCAAAGTCGACCTCGGCGGAATTTGAACTCAGAACGTAGTGGGCAGACGAAATACCGCTAAGCATTTCGCCCGGTGTGCTAACGGTTCTGCCAGCTCGCCGCCAACTAGAATGTCTGTGTGTGTGTGTGAATGTGACATAATAAAACACAATATTAGACAGGCCATCGTGTAAACAAAGAGTGTGTGTGTATGTATACAAATGTGTATGTGAATGCAAGAGATACAGAGCATAGAAAACAGTCTATATAAGGACGTTAGAAGGAAGTCCAGACACAAGGATGAGAAATACCAGTTCGTATCTAATGGTTGAAGTGCTGTATCATGAGGTTGTGGCGTGAAGGCAGAGTCGAAGTAAGACATGTCGTATAAGAAGTTGAGGTTTCGATGCTGTGGCCGGTTACTTGGTACAGAAGTTCTCACAGGTTGAATTCTGGCTGTTAACCTTGGTGAAGATATTTCACAAACAGTATTGAGTGAACCTGTGTGGGCGCTGTTGGTGGTGTGTCGTAGAGACATCGGTGTAGATGCTAAGAAGCTGGAAGTGGCGATGAAGATGGAGTTTGCAGTAAGGTGTTGTACAAAGTGTTGGATCTCCAGTGGAGCCATGTTGTCGCTGGAACTGGCTAGTGCTCTGTGGTTAGCGGCTAGACCTCAGAAGGTCTAAAGCTGAGACCAACTTTCGCACAGACAAGCTAGCTATTTATGAGAAATAATCGGCTCAAACAGGGGTTCAGAAAACTGTCGAACTCGACCTTATTTGAAGGCGGCGATTGGTTGGGTTGCACCCTGGCGCGAGACAGAACAAGAGAGAAAAATACGTCAATACCAACCAATCAGAGTGGTGGACATAAGGCCCAATTTTTGACTGTGTAAAGTTTTTATTTGTTTTGTTTTGTTTTTAACCATTTGGAAATCAGAATATTACAATTATAGAGGAAACATCTGAACAAATAGATTCTGTATGTCTTACTAAGAAAGGCAACTTTCTAGCATTTTGCCACAGATAGGATTATAGGAAAGATTTTGTGATTAGGATGGAAATTTGCTTTGATCTAAATAAAATTACCATTATAGAATAAGTCTGAAATATTTTATCAATAGAACTCATAAAAGGTTCACCAATGTTTTAATAATACCAAAATATTACTCAAAATGTAAATTTTTTGAAGTAATGGAAAAGCTAATTACACATTTTGAAGAGAGTCCTGTGATGTTGGAATACGATTTTTAAAGTTACTTATTGCTGATACTGTGGCAGAGTTGTGACAGAAATTGGTTGGCTCTAGCTTCAGAATATTGATTATATGATCAGAGACAGATTGATTATTGCTACTTGTATGAAAATTGTGCTATAAACAATTTTGAAGAAAACAGAAACTAGAAAAAGGTGATATGCAGTGGGACTAGACCTAGAATATATGATTGGGAATCAAACTTTTCCACTGCACAGCCACACCTATTGAAATGTGTTTGTGAAATCCCAGTTACATATGAAGAAGAAAACACAAATTTAAATTGATTACCATAAAAGTAGGTACTTCATTGATGGGAAAAGAGTGGATCAGAAGTTTTGAAATGGACATAACTCCATTAGTGTTAAAGCAAAAGAGTACAATTAAATATGAATACAAAAATGAAATATTAGATGAAATTGATAGTCAATTTAGACAAATGCTCTTCAGTATTTTGTATAAAGGCCTAAACTTGGTTTAGGCCTTTATACAAAATTGAAGATTCATTTACACCTGAAAGAAGCATCCAAACAGAAATTCTACACTTTGCATTAAGAATCTTACAGTAGGTTTGAAACTACAAATTCTGAACTGGACTGAGGACATTTTAGATAAAGTTGCTTATTCATTAAGGGCAACATCCATTGTAGTAGTCCTCCCTCCAAAAAATGGTGAAATAAGAATTTGTAATGACTACAAGATTATTGCAAATCCACATTTAGTTATACAACATTTCTGATGAAGAACTGTCCAAAAAGTTGATTGGTTGTAAATATTTACATTTGGAATTGGATTAAAAACAATTTTCAGTTATTGTTAGTTGACACTCCAAAAGTTATTCCAATATGAAAGATTATCATTTGGTCTGTCATCATCCCCAACCATATTTCAGATAACCAGTAATATGTTAACAAGTGGTTTGAATAAGACTGTAGCTTATTTATATTAGTCTGCAATTTTATTGAAATTAAGGACTATATTTGGGAAAATGCCAATTTTCACAAATTGGAATTATTTTGGCCACAGAATAACTAGCGCTGGAATTCAAGCTAACAAAGAAAGAATCCTGATAAAATTTCCCAAATTTAAAAACTCAAAGAATTAGAAATATTTCAGGGACAGGGGGTTATGGGAAAAATTTGGAAAACTTTTCATTGATTTTTCAGTTCATTAAATGAATTGAGAAGTTGAATTTGCTGAAGTAACAAATTTCATAAATAAACAAGGAAGCTTTAGGTATTTGCTGCTAAAAAAATTTTATCAGTATTTATTTTGAAAGAAATTTATACTATACATTGATTGTGGACAATTACAAAACATATTCAGTCTGGAAAAAGGCTGTCTGAAATGACAATGCTATGACTACAATGATGGGCATTGATTTTAATGGATAACAATTTTGAGATTAATAAAATTTGACAAAACAAAGTTCACATGCCAGTGCTTTGAAAAGAACAATTTTGAACAAGCAATGAAAAAGAAAAGTTGTTGTTTCAACAAGCAACCAAAAGAAAATTGGAGGAATTTCTTGTGTCAAAAGAGACAGATTGTCAATATGTAAAAAAAATTGTTGACTTGACAGGTTCAAGCTCAAGAATATTTGAAACCTTCCCACAATATCAAAACTCTGCTGGGTGTTTTTCTCTGGGATATTATGCTACCAACCAAAATTGAAAATAAAATATTACAGTTTTTGTATGAAGCTTTTAAATATTGAGAATGAAAACTAACTAGAATGTATACGTTGTGACCTAAAAGCAATAAAGACATTGAAAGAAAATACTAAAGCTGGTTGGTGATGGTTATACAAGAGCAAGACCAAACCTGCTAACCAGATTATAAAACTGGCCTACACCTACTGAAAATTAGGAACAAATTTATTTAAATTTGGCAAAGTACAGTAAATGCAATTTCTAGTGGTAGTTGATAGGTACAGGAAAAGGTCTACAGTTATGTAAATGGACAGAACTTACTTATGAAATTATGTCAAGAAATTGCACGACTTGGAAGCTTGTCAAGTGATAACTTAGCCCAATTCAAATCTAGCGTATTTGAAAACTGGTACAAATTTAGAAGCATTGGTTATTTTACAAATGCTCCCTTTCACCCTCCATCTTATGATGCTGCTGTAAGATTGATCAGAACTTTCAAAGAAATTATGAAAAAGTGTAAAGGTAATGCCTGGTGGTGTGACCAAATTTCTACAGTACTCTGTCAACTCCACACTCAATAACTGGAAAAACACCAGCTTTATTGGTGCTGAGCTGGGAACTGAGAGATCATCTGTCACTGATCAATCCCAAAAATATGCCTGAGATAAGAACACGAAAAAATGACTATTTAAATATCAGCTCCTGAGTTTTCTCTCAGAATATTGCTGTGGGACCATGCTGTTTACCAGGAACTGCGGTCATGAATTTCAGGGCTTGAATCTTAAAAACCAATTTTCAGATCTGACTGTGACAACCAGGACTCAAACAATAGCAAACAAATATCTGGTCAGCTTACTCTAAAATGATCAAGAACTACTCCTAACAGCTATCTTTAGATCGTTGGTTATTCAAATCTGAATAAAAATGGTGTATTGGGAGAATTCATTTCACTATGTCTTAATTTTTATTGTATGAAACTACTGTAGATTCTTCTTATCTTTTGTAATGTTTCTTCTGCACATAATATCATCCAGATAGCAATAGATGCCACTTAGTTTATCATTGGTTATAAAATCCATCACTACATTAGAAAACAGCAACATAATCATTATTACTGTTGCCACCATTTTCTCTTCTACCTCCAGAACTATTGTACTTGCCCTTCTGTTTCTTACTACCTATCTATTTCTCTTTCTAAACACTGAACTTGGCATTATATACAGACTTTCATTCTGAGGGCCTCCATTGTGTGTGTGTGTGTGTCTCCTACATCTGGGAAGACTTCTAGGAGCTTTCTCTCTTCATCTAATTCTTTTCCTTGTTCATTGACATATATAACTGTATCTAATCGATCATGTTTTATTAGAAGTAACATTTTTGTGGTTGAAAAATTGAGAAGTAACAAGATTCTCAAATTGTTAAGATAAAGAAAATTATTGGAAAAGTGAATGAATAATGTGACCATTTTATAAGTGTTGTAATTTGAATGGCAAATATGATATTTAAAATTTCTGTCTTTACAGAATGGAAGCCCTACTGTCCAGGTTGGAAAATACCAGGCACTTATTCAGCAAGTTATCTGCAGAAAATACTCTGCTGGAGGTTTGTATTTAACTTACAACGGTTACCGTTTGAAAGAAAAGGTGTGTGATACTTGACTTGTAGAGACCATCATTAAGTGTTGTATGTAGTTTCTCTTGGTAACATATTATATGAGTAACTTAAATAATTACTCCTGTAAAAAGAATCAACATTTGTCTGATTCTTTGCTGTGTCAGTTTCATCAGCTTACAAATATTAATTCCTTTTAACACAGATCTCTTTTTATTGAGTGGAAAGGTCATGGTACATTTGGCTACCAATATATTATTAGTATATGTAGCTTCATTTATCACTGATTCATTCATCACTGACCTAGAATAACACAATATGCTCAATTGTGAACCATGTTACACTTATCAAAGATTGATCTGTGATAATATGGATTGATGATCTGTCAAACATTCTACCTGTACTGCAGAAATGCCCTTCAGCTACCACCCAAAATGCACTGACTATCACTTGTGATTACATAATTGTGCTGCAAGACTGTATTTTATGTACAGATTTACATACTAGTATGCCTCAATCAGTGAACAGAGAAAATACAAAAGCACCTAACTCTAACAGACAAAGCAAATGTGTGTATTTTCTACAAGAGAAAGTAGAGATGGTTAAGAAAGTGTGACAGTGGAAGCTTCACTGCTGTGGACCATGAGTTTGGTATCAGTGAACCAACTAGTTGTTCCATTTACAAAATGCATGGAGATGATTCACTTATCACTGTTTATTTTTTATTTTTATTTTTTAACCAAACCCCCATGATAAACAAGGTTAGCTGTACTAAATTTATCAACCCCACCATCAAAATAGTGACAGCTTTATTGAAATTTGAAGCCATTACTGAGATCCAGTTCAAACACACACTACACTAAACCAACATATTTGCTACAGTTTCAGCAATGATAGCTAAATCCTTAGTTTACTGGCCTAGCAACTGCAGGATTCATGGTTTGCAACTTACTACTCATTATGGGTCTTGTTTTTATATCACAACTGATAAGTATACCTAAATGTAAATAATTACCTAAAGCAACATAGTTTACAATATTGAATTCAAAGGCTTTCATTCATGAAAATAACTTATGATATCCTGACATTGCCATCCTGAGAAGTTGTTATTTCTCACCTGCTTAATACTATGAAAGACCAGGTAAACTTCATCTTGCCAGGTAAACTTCATCTTACACACATAGATGTGTGTAAGATCTTGCTCAAATTAAGTTCCACTGTTAGTGCCCTCTCTGCAATACTCTAGATCCACCTCTACTCCACCAATAAGGCTGATATTCTCAATCCTGGATTTCCTTTTTATAAGTCTCAAGCCAATCAAGGCCTTGTGAGTGGATTTGGTAGACTTAAACTGAAAGAAGTTTGTCCTCTGTGTGTGTGCACTTGTCTTGACATTGTATGATGGTTATAAATGAGTGTCACCATCACTCAAATGGTGTTCCTCATTTCCAGTCTTCTGTGAGAATGTCTGGCCATAGAGACATATTAACTTGCTTGGAAACAGGTGAGGTTTAGTTACTGTAAGGGCATCCAGCCATAGAAAAATCTGCCTTAGTAAATTCTGTCTGACCCATGCAAGTATGGAAAAATGAACATTAAAACAATAGTACTGGTGGTGAAGAAATCGTTTAATAGGAGGAGGTGTAGTTTCCATGGCTTCTTACAGACCTTCCAAAATTGGTAAAACTGATGCAGATGATACCCAACATGAACCTTTATAGGTCAATGTCTGCAGGAAAGAGTGAATGGCAGTTCTGGCTTGAATGCTTGCAATGTAGAAAATTCTTCTAAAGTCGCTCAAGAACTAAGTTGTGGTGTTAAATTAGGTAGCATGTTAAATCTGTCTGGTGAACTAAAATGATAGAAAAGAATAGACTCTACCTTACTGCACCAGATATTAAGATTAGTTTGTGTCTGGATTTAAAATGCTCATAATTAGTATCAATTAGCTTTTCTCTTCAGTTTTTTATTTGAAAGATTAGTTTATTTTTGTGTTTTCCTTTGGTTTTATTTGCAGCTAAATAAGAAATTGAGAGGGGTTAGAATGTCATTTATACTATTTCTTGATTTTTGAGGGGAGTTAAAGCATCAGCTGGACACTTTGTGTGCTGGGGAAATATAAGTCTGGTTGGTTATTGGGCTGAACATTTTAATGAAGTACTTGAAGTTACTCTATATTTCCAGTTTGTAGGGATAAGGCTGCTCAATGTTTAATGCATTTATTTTATTTTATTTCAGCTGAAAATGACCTAGTGGTTATCGGCTCTGGCCCTGGTGGTTATGTAGCTTCCATTAAAGCTGCCCAACTTGGTTTGAAGGTATAAACTTTCTGTAATCAGTTATTCATATAATTTCAGTGTGTGAATTGACAGATTTAATTTTTAGCTTTGATATTCATTAAAAAAATTTTTTATTTGTTATATATATATATATATATATATATATATATATATATATATATATATATATATATATATATATATATATATATATATATATATATATATATATATAGGCACAGGTGTGGCTGTGTGGTAAGAAGCTAACTTCCCAACCACATGGTCTTGGGTTCAGTCCTACTGCATAGCACCATGGGCAAGTATCTTCTACTATAGCCCTATAGCCTCAAGCCAACCAAAGCCTTGTGAGTGCATTTGGTAGACAGAAACTGAAAGGAGCCTGTTGTATGTATGTTGTGTGTGTGTGTGTGTGTGTATATATATATATATATCATCATCATCATCATCATCATCGTTTAACGTCCGCTTTCCATGCTAGCATGGGTTGGACGATTTGACTGAGGACTGGTGCAACCGGATGGCTACACCAGGCTCCAAATATATATATATATATATATATATATATATATGCTGTATATATTTATGTATGTGTGTCTGTGTTTGTCCTCCCATCATCACTTGGCAACCGGTATTAGTGTGTTTATGTCCCTGTAACTTAGCAGTTTGGCAAAAGAGACTGAATGAATAAGTACTAGGCTTACAAAGAATAGGTCCTGGGGTCAGTATCTTCAACAAAAAGCAATGCAGTTAATCAAAGTATGCACCTAAATTACCAACACAATTTTGCTATTTTATCAGTAGCTTATTTATGCCAGCAGCAAAGAATTCTGGAGAGCAAGAGGTGATGAAATCATGAACGCTGTTTTTGCATCTTCTTCAGATTAAGATTTTCCATGCAAAATGTTGTCCAATGCCTGAAAAATGCGATAGTCAGTTGGTGCAAAATCTGGTGAATATGGTGGATGACAGTGTACTTCCAAGTTCAGTTCCTGTAACTTGAGTTCCGTTCTTTGTGCAATATGTGGTTGAGCATTGTCTTGCAAGAGAATTGGCCTGTCTCTATTGACCAATCCCGGTTGTTTAAATGCAAGTTCACTCATCATTTCATCAAATTGGTTCATATATACATCCACTGTAATTGACTTGCAACTTTTTTTTGTAACTTAACTTTGTACACGTAACAAATCATTCTTAATTCTTTCCACTCCAGTTCTATATTGTCTATGCTTAGGTTTCTATTTATCTAACTGATATACTACGAAATTAATTTTAAAGTGTTTAAATTTATTGAACTGAAAATGTTATACCTTATTTTGAAAATAATGACTGCATAAAAACAATAATGATAATTGTGTTGTATTAATAAATTTTCAAGAAAATATATATTTATGTTTTCAAGAATGTGAAGTAGCTTTTTGATTTAAGCTGCTGGAAACACTCCTACAGAAGCATTCACATGTTTACATACCTCACTCTTGCACATCAAATCTCTGCATATGCACTACTCATTAATTTGTTTTCTTTTTTGTTTTTCAGACTGTTTGTGTAGAAAAGAATGCCACACTAGGGGGTACATGTCTGAATGTTGGATGTATCCCATCCAAAGCTCTTCTCAACAACTCTTACCTCTATCACCAAGCTGTAACAGACTTTGCAAACCGTGGCATTGAATGTAAGTCACTAGACAGTAAAATGCTAAATTATCTTTTAATCATCATCGTCGTTTAAGGTCCGATTTCCATGCTAGCATGGGTTGGACTATACAGTAACATATTTTGTTTTATAATAGAAATTATTTTCTAGGCATGTAAATTGATAAGAAAGGCAGATGCAAAGTCAGCTGCAGTGATGTTTAGGTAATGAACTATGAAACAAATATAATAGTCAGGTGACTTATACTTTATTACTGTAGGAAGTAAGTAAAAGTAGAGAAATCGTTTGATAAGCCCCTAATTTACACATGCTTGTATGCACACACAGGTGCTTGTATCCATAAATGCATATATATGTATGCATACCTGCATGCCTATTTGTGTGTGTCTATGTAATATGTTTATAATATGCATGCATGTAAACATATGTACACACTTGCAAACATGCATACACAAATGTTTACATACAATTTCAAGTTGTTTACAATGACAATTTTTTTTTAATGTTTGGTCTGAGATTGTTTTAGTTTATCTTCTTGGATAATGCAATTTGATGGCTACAGGGAAATATGAGCAAGGAAGGGTAGTCATGGCTATATGGAAAGTAGTTTGCTTCTTATCAACATAGTTTCACATTTAGTCCCACTATGTGGTACCTTGGGCAAGTGTCTTCTATAGCCCCAGGCAACCAAAACTTTGTGAATGGATTTGGTTGACAGAAACTGAAAGAAGTCTGTTTTACATGTATTACTGTCTTCTTGCCTTTACATCACATAATAGTTGTGAGTATCACCGTCCTTTGTTTCCTATCATCTGAGACATATGTAGTCATGGGGAAATATTACCTTACTTGGAAACAGATGAGGGTTGGCAACAAGAAGAGCAGCTGGCCTTAAAAAATTTACCTCAACAAATTCCAACTGACCCATGCAGGCCTGCAAAAGTGGATGTTAAATGATCATGATGTCTTTTTGAGAAGGTGGAGGCGCAATGGCCCAGTGGTTAGGGCAGCGGACTTGCAGTCATAGGATCGCGGTTTTGATTCCCAGACCGGGTGTTGTGAGTGTTTATTGAACGAAAACACCTAAAACTCCATGAGGCTCCGGCAGGGGATGGTGGCGAACCCTGCTGTACTCTTTCACCACAACTTTCTCTCACTCTTACTTCCTGTTTCTGTTGTGCCTGTAATTCAAAGGGCCAGCCTTGTCACACTGTGTCACGCTGAATATGCTCCGAGAACTACGTTAAGGGTACACGTGTCTGTGGAGTGCTCAGCCACTTGCACATTAATTTCACGAGCAGGCTGTTCTGTTGATCAGATCGACTGGAACCCTCGACGCCATAAGCGACGGAGTGCCAACAACAACTTTCTTAGAAGGAAAGATAAGGCAGAGTAGTTAGTGCATGGATGAGACAAGCACAATACATGGATTAAGAGAAGGAGATGAGTGAGTGAGAAGGGTCTTGATTGGAGGTAGCACAAGATCAGCCAGATCTAGGGAGTGGAGGTTATTCTAGTTGCAGAAAAAAGAACAAAGAGAGGAGACAGCTTGTTAATGTTTCAAAAATTTCATACTAATTTGTCAGGTGGCCTTTTTATAGAGTGCAATCAAGGGTTAACGAAGTAAATGCTTGTAATGTACCTAACTTTCAGGCTATTCAATGCTACAAAGAACTATTTCTCATTGATTGCTTGATTTTATCAACTATTACTGATCTATCTCCATCTATCAATCTTGTTTTCTTAGGTTCAGACATTGCCCTCAATCTACAGAAAATGATGAAGCAAAAGGAAAATGCAGTGTCCTCCCTGACTGCTGGTATTGCACATTTATTCAAACAAAACAAGGTCAGTCAGTCAGTCATTACAAATTATAATTGTAATTATCAATTGGATAACACTGTGTAGCAAAATTTTATCTTATTTATTTATTTATCTTTTTTGTCTATGGCTAGTAAGTGTTATTTCCTATTTGCTTTTATCTAGAAATCAGAGGAAATGACTATTATTCCCTTTAAACTTGACTTTTGTATCCTAGACATCAACATTTTAAAACAGCTATTTTCCATTACATTTCAGACAGATTCAGCACTGAGTTGTTGAAGTAGAAATATTGTTATAGCAAATATTCTGCTCAGTACCACAGATTTGCTTCTCAGTTGCTTGTTCTTAACCACTGGAGTATGTCCCTTAGTGGCTGACAATATGTGCATCTCTGATCATGAGCAATGGGGGAGCATCATAGCCATGTGTTGAGAGGGATTCTTTGGGATTTGAATAAATGTAAAAGTAAAGTTTGAAGGAAACGTTAGCCATTTTTCATACTCTGTAGGGATAAGCAAATACAAAATAATAGTTGCCGCCCAAGGATAAAAATCGTGTTACACAGTATAATTATAATGGTCAACTGGCTGAATTTTATTTTTTATTTATTTAAAATCACTATTATTTTATTAATTATATACATCTACCTCAAATTTATTTCTGAAACATGCCATGCTTTTTGAACACATTAATTAAGAATCTGAAATAGATTGTGAACTCAGTCTGCTGTGAGCTTACAACCATTTCACAGAATTTGGTACAGAATCACAGGAACCTGTATGCAGGTGTCATAACACTTCTTTTTGTTTTTAGCTCTACTTTTAATTCTGCTGTATACTTATTGCTAATATGTTTTCAAACAAGACAATGACTTTGAAAATATCTCAGTGGAGGATATGGCAGTCTGGTGGTGATGAATAATACTAAACTGTAATAGTTACTTATTCCACAATGCATAAAGTATCACCCTATGATATGTGGTGGACCTCACCAGCTCCAGTTCTCTCTTGCACAGACCCCATATTCTTGACAAAAATAACTGGCTTTCTCTTTAGAGCCAAGGAATGCTTAAAATCTTCTGTTAAGTATTCTTTTCAAACCTAAACATGCCTTGTGATGGAGAACATTTTCTAAAATAGTACATCACCGTCAATTAATGGTGTCTAAACGTGATTCAAAAGGAAACTTTTCCTTAGTAAAATCTTATGATTGCTGTGAATGTTGTTGCTTACTTAATGCAAGAGAGAATACAGTATGATGCTGTAACGTTAATTTCAAATTTTGTGGGTGGAGTAAGTCAATTACATCAACTCCAGTGTTCAACTGTTACTTATTGACTCCAAAAGGATGAAAGATCAAGTTGACCTCAGCAGAATTTATACTCAGAACATAAAGACAAACAAAATGGCACTCAGGAGTTTGCCTGGCATGTTAATGAGTCTGCCAACTTGCTACTGTATGGTGCTGTAATGTTGAGAGCAAATCTTCCTTTCATATGAAAGTGCAAAAAGAATCTATTACATTAAAGTGTAGATCCCTGTGGTATAAAGTTGTCATGTTGTGGAAAGAGGATGGTAAAAGTGAGTGTGCAGTAGAGAAAGAGAGATTCACATGAAATGCTACTAATATATGCGCACATACATACACTCACACACATGTGAGTGCTTTTGGTGTACACACACAGCAATTAATTGTATGTGTGTGAAGAGTGTATATGTTCACACTCTTGTATGTGTGAGAACTAAAAGAGGACAATTATGAAAAATATTATCTTCAAGTACAAATGAGTAAAATCTTTCATTGCAGTAGTTTTGATCATTTGTTTAATTCAACTTTTGTTGCATTGTAAATATATAATTAGGTACTGTATATATTATTTGTATGTATGTGTTTGTGTGTAAAAAGTACCCAGCACTCTTTGTTAAGTGGTTGACGTTAGGAAGGGCATTCAGCCATAGAAACCATGCCACAACAAACAGTTGGAGTCTGGACAGTACCTGTCAAACCATCCAACCCATGTCAGCATGGAAAATGGACATTAACTGATGATGTGTGTGTGTGTGTGTGCGCGCGTGCGTGCATGCATAAAGCACTTAAAATGCCTTATTGATCTTTAATACTTGATAGTTGTTTCTAATTGAACTATGGAATATTCACGGAGTCAGTTAATAAATAAATAACATAATGTAGAAAATGAGAATGTTTTGTAATCTAGATATGTATTTGTTAACTTCATGTGAGTTGTTGATTGCCTTCTTTCTTATTTATTGATTCTCTTTCATCTTAACATAAATATCTGAACACTCTGTTATTAGGTGACTCGTGTTACGGGACATGGTACCATTACAGGAGTCAACGAAGTCACTGTACTGAAAGATGATGGGTCACAAGAAAAGATCTCTGCCAAAAACATACTCATAGCCACTGGGTCAGAAGTCACTCCATTTCCGGGTATACCGGTAAATTATTTTCTGCTTGTGTTTAGTGTGTATATGTGTTCATTCGTGTTTAATTGATAGTCTTACAATTGGTACAAATGGAAGAAGCATAGCTAGACACTTCACTCATACTTCTGAGTTCAGATCTCTCTAGAACTGATTTTGCTAATTAATGTCATCAGACCAGATATTGATAAGCTTCAGGTGAGTTGAATACCTTGCTCAAAGAAATGGCAACAGTGAAAAAAAATATATAGTCAGAGCTGTGGGTAAAGTGTCTTAATTTATCCACTAAGTTATTATCTTAGAGCCAATTGTTAATAATAGCTTTTGAAGTTGCAAATATGTAGGAAGTTTTTTGAGCCAAGAAATATGTTTCAAGTGTAAGCAGCTTTTTATACTCTACAACAGTGGTTCTCAACCAGTTTTTATCTATGAACCCCTTGGATTATTATTTTATTCAGGTGGACCCCAGAGCCATTTGATATTTCTCTCAAAATTCTTATTTTGTTTGTCACACATTCATTTGTGTAGGTAGAACTATGTAAAACATTAGAGAAAGAAATCTTGCTGTTTCTTGCAAATAATACATCCAAAGCAAAGTTTTTTCATGAACCCTTAATATACTACCGTGGAACCCCAAAATCTTATATGGATCCTGATTGAGAACCACTGCTCTACAAGATTCAAATACCAAGTACTCTTATATTTGAGGCAATACAGCATATTCAGTAACACATTACTATGTGGTTATGGAGTTCACTTAACCATCACATAGTTCTAAGTTTGATTTCATTGTGTGATACTATGAACAAGTGTCTTCTACCATAGCCATGGACCAACCCATGTCTTTCAAATGAAATTGAGCAGACAAAACTGGAAGCCTGTCTAATCAACTACATTTGTTCTTTAATTGTAAATTTAATGTCACCCCATTTTAACCCACTGCCTGTCCCTTGGTTGATTGCTTTTAATGAAGTCCCATCATAAGCATTCAGACCAAGTTTCCAGTAGGTCCTGCAAAAATATTTTTGTCTCTTCCCATCCTCCTCTAAGCTAATAAAAAACAAAGGCTCTATCTAGAAGAAAGCTAATTTTCTAATCCCTGAAATCTTCTATCAAAAGTATTATTCTCTAGTCTATTATGTTATTCTTACTTCTCCATCTCTGCTACTCTTACTTCACTGCAATCTTCAATATGGAACTAACTGCCAACCTTCTCATTGTATTCATTTCTTACAACCTACACTGAGTTTTCTCTTCCTAACAGCAAGTATTACTACAGGCCTTTCTTTCTCATTAGTAACTTGTCTCCTTTTTATAGAGCTAAAAGAATGTTATTCCTAAGTTTTTCTATTACTATAAGATCACATTTGTCACATTGAAGACATTGATAGGATTCTGTGCAATACATTCAACATGCTTTATGGCTGTCTCAGTATAATGTTGGCCAAGATTAAATTTCATTGTTTGATCATCTCTTTTTTTATGAACATTCTGTCCTAAGATTTACGACTCAGACAGGTGATCCTGAAAATTTGATGGTTTCAACCTTAGTCCTTCTTCAATGAAATATTCAATACAGAATTAAATGATTGCACCTTGCCTCTATTCAGACCTGTATATTGCACCCATTTTATGCTAACATTTTCTTTTTATATTTTTTTAAAGGTGAATGAAAAAAATATAGTGTCTTCAACAGGAGCTTTGTGTTTACAAGAAGTTCCTAAAGAGCTGATAATCATTGGTGCTGGTGTCATTGGTGTAGAATTGGTAAGAGAATGATTTTATTTTCTTTAATATGTAAACATTTCTTTTCATTTTAATACATAATGTGAAGAAATGGCAAAAGTTAGTGGTTGTCTGTTACTGCTGATTCAAATCTGTTTATCAGTACAGGTGCTGGAAAATACCATGTAATTAAATCTCATGTGAATATATAAATGTGTGTGTGCATGCTTTGATTAACTGACACTTGCAACTCTGATAGAATTGTGCAATTTTAATGGCTTATAACAACTATGTTATTAAGAAGTTTGCTTTACAACCACATGGTTTTGGATTCAGTCTTCCTGCACAGAACCTGGAGCAAGTATCTGCTATTATAGCCTTCACTTCACCAATACCTTGTGAGTGAAATTTGGTAGACACTTTCTGTATCTATGTGGAGTGAGAGGTGGAATATATGTATTTATGTTTACAGTGGTTTAAAATCCAGTAACATATTGCATTCTTTTATGTCCTGAAACTAAGCAATTCAGCAAATAAAGAATGATAAACTAAGTACCAAAGAAATAAAGAGTAGAACAATATGACTAAATCCTTGAAAGCAGCACCCCCAACACAGCTGCTGTCTAGTGACTGAAACCAGTAAAAGAATAACTATTTTAAATATAAATCTTGATGCCAGTACCTTTATCCTTTTCATAGTCCACAGATACTGACTGACTGCTACATAAAACTATTTTAACTAAATGCAATGTCATCATGATGCCATGCCATTGTATAGATGCTGTTAGACATTTCCTTTCACTATAACCTTCGCTAAAGCTTACGATAAATGTACCTGCAATCACACTTGACGTTAGATTTGCCAACAGTTACTTTCAATACTGAGAATTGAGGAAACTACTTGAATGTCACTGTTCAACAAATAAGAATTATGTGTTAGATCATGTTTCTTTCATTAACTTACAGAGAAATTTGAAAATAAAGAACTAAAAACATTTTGTAAATCTTCCTTAATATAAAGCATAAAAGAAAAAAGCAAATAGTTTGTACTTCCTGTTTGTATTATTGCTGTTGTGGGTATATGTGTCTATATCTCTTGTATATCACTCATGATATTTTTTTATCTGCTTCAAATACTGTATATCACATCAGTAATATACATAGCTTTTATTATAATGATTGCAGGGTTCAGTATACTTTATATATACATATATATATTTTTGATAATCAAGAAAAAATTCTTTAGGAGAGTATTTTGCAAGCTAATTATATGAGACTGATCGTTTCTCCTTCTTACCAGTTAAGGTGGATATGTTTCAGTGATGAAACATATTTTCACCAGTTTGCTTTTAAAAACAGCTACTCTTAACTGCATTGGCTTTATTTTCTAAAAAAAATGAATCAGTTGATGTTACTAGTTTTCTTCCTTGCTTGCATTTTTAGATGTTAAACATCCCAAAGTGTTAATTGCCAGAATAATTGTTGTTAAATTATTCTCAGCTCACTGTTACATACATGTGTCTATACTGTATTTCCTTGATAATGATTGCAGGGATCTGTGTGGTCAAGGCTTGGAGCTAAAGTCACACTAGTAGAATTCATGGGTCATATAGGAGGTCTTGGAATAGATATGGAAATCTCTAAAAACATGCAAAGAATTCTTCAGAAGCAAGGTTTGAAGTTCCGTTTAGGTACCAAGGTGATGGATGCTTCAGAAGGAAGTGATGGCAAGATTTCAGTATCACTAGAAGCAGCTAAAGATGGAAAAACTGACCAGGTAACCCTTTTTTTATTCTCCTCCTTCTTCTTTAGCCTCAAGTTAGGCATGAACTTGCAGATTTATAATCAAAAGTATTCCAGTGATAAACTTCCCGGCCCATCTTTTGTCATGAAACTAAGCACACTTCATCTTTCTTCTATCATATCTAATTGACACTCATTATCTGTCTTCTAATATATGCAGTGTGCAATCTTTTTAATCATGTAGGATCTGAAACATTTTCGTCCCACATGTCTCCTTAATATACTTATTAATTTCCAACCCTTCAAACATTAGTTAAATAATAGTCCCTAGACCTAGTGAAAGATGCCAGTAATAAGTATGTACTAATCTTATTCATCCACTTGATATGATTTTGAACTTTCTTTTCTTTTTAATACATAATGAGAGGAAATGGCAGAAGTTGGGTGGTTAAGTTGTCTGTTACTGCTGAAGTTCAACCTGAACTGAAGCCATAGAGCTATATTCCCAAACAAAACAGTTGTCTCCACCTGCCTCAGTGTATCTAGCTACATAATAGCTGCCATTTTTAATCATTACTCATGAAAATGTAAAACTGTATCCTTATACTTTGAGATAAGTTATTATGAGAATATTTATGTTATTCAAGAATTTAGTTGCTAAGTAGCTTAAATCATCCACATGTCAAGCAGATTTGTAGCATAGAGATAACTGAATATTTAGTTCTTAACCTGTAAATCAACCACACTAAATGGAGGTCATGCTCAAGAATAATCTTCATTGAGTATTCAGTTGTGTAATGTACAATATAACAGATTAAGTTTGTTGTTCACTGCTTTTTTTTTTTTTTAACTGCAGTTTTTAGTCTCATGGCAATCATGTTTGTGTGCTTGTGTGAAATATGAATGGTCAGATATTTAAAAAGTATTAAAATATAAAAATAACAAAAAATAAAATTACACATTCACTATTATTAACAATAAACCATTAAAAAAAAAAGTACAGTTACACCTTATGCTAAAAAGTCTAAAAATATTTCAAACCAGAGCTATAGTGATAAATTTTGAAAAATTTACCATTATAAGGCTTAACATATCCAATATTTCATTTCAGATGTCTTGTGATGTTCTTTTGGTCTGTGTTGGACGACGGCCTTATACCGAGAAGCTGGGCATAGAAAATTTTGGCATTCAGTTAGATAACCGAGGACGAATTCCCATTAACAGCAGATTCCAAACATCAGTTCCTAAGTACTTTTTTACTCTCTCTCTCTCTCATCACTGTATCAACCAGACTATCAAATATTATACACTGCTGGTCACAATGCACTTCCAAGTCTTTCTTAATTGCACTTGTCTTTTCTACCTTGGCCCAAATTATTTTACTAAATTGTTTTCCTGTCATCATGGATGCCTTCCAAGTCGCCTTTTCCAATCTCTTGGATACCACTCAGCAGATAACAGTCCACCTGTTGTCTGTGAATTTTGCAACTTGTGCTTCAATATTCTGTGATCATATCATTCACTCTGCTCCATTCTCAAATTACCTCATTTCAAAGATACTCTTGCAATGATATTCCTAGCATGGATCTTTCCATGGCCCTCTGCATCGTAGCCGATTGATGTTCTTCTGTCTTCAAGTATTTTATTTTCATGCATTTCATTTTAAGGCCTACTGCTGATCTGTGGTTTTGGCAAAATAGTTGTATTAGTAGCTCAACATTGATGTTTCTATCTCTTGTTCGGTCAGTGTCTTTAATGAACATTTACAGACACACAGTGAAGAGCTTTGGAAAGATGGTGTTTCCTTCTTTGACACCCTTGTGAATTGGAACTCAGCAGAGATATATCAGTGGATAACAACAGACAAACATTATCAGTAGTGCATCCAAAGTTCACATTCCTGAGCTGTTTGGTGTATTGCTCCTAGACTCTTTGCATTGTCATTATGTAATTTAAAGAAAGTAACCTCTTTTTAATTTTAAATTTAAAATCCCTCTTATTTCTATTTAGCATATATGCTATTGGAGATGTTGTCCAGGGCCCTATGTTAGCTCATAAAGCAGAAGACGAAGGTAAGCTGTTGAGTCATCATTATTTATCTGCACTTAATACATTTTTCAAACTATTGTTTTTTGTCATTAATACTCACAGGGTCTTGGAATCTGTCTCACTGGTTATATTTCTTGTATCTCCTCCCTTCCAGACTAAGGTAGACTTAAAATAATTATGGAAACTTACCCACTCATCTAATCAACTAATGTTCCATCTATGACTGCCAGAAAGAGATATTTTGATCTTAGCGAGTCATGGAGAGGTTATCTTCATGATTAGAAAACAAATGGTCACTCAAATTGTGATCAATATGAAGATGGAAATGTTCAGGTGTAAGGGACAGCTTAGTAATGTAGCAATCTTGCAGTGAGTAGTTATGATGTTCATTTGGGCTTAGGAAGAGAGAAAGTTGTATAAGTTGCAAGTGAAGACAGTTGATAAGTTCATTCAGCTTCTCCTGGTGTATTAGTAGTAGCAGTATCAGTGTTAGCAAAGGCTGAGTGTAGGCACAGTATGATTACTTCATCGCGTAGGTGATTTTTCTAAAATAATAGTACAAGCTTCTAATTCTGAAACAATGAAATCAATGGCTCATAGTTAAGTTTTGACATACAGCAAAATAAAGTTATTAATCCTTACATTTAATATTTGATTTAACCCTCTAATAATGTACTTAACAGTAAAAAGATAACTCTTCGTTTACAGGTGTAGTCTGTGTTGAAGGTATTGCTGGTGGAGCTGTTCATATTGACTACAACTGTGTGCCCTCTGTTGTATACACTCACCCAGAGGTAGCTTGGATTGGCAAAACAGAAGAGCAACTGAAAGAAGAAGTAAGGCATAATTTGTATTCCCTGTAATTAGTCTCTTTCTAATTTATTTGAACTCCACAATAGAAGGGTGAAAGATAGTTTGAACTAGGTGTATATTTTTAATACATCATTTGACTCTCACCACTTCATTGAAATATAAACACAGGAAAGTAGATGCTGTAAATATCTAGACTGATTTTATAAGTTTTCCTCAAAAGGAAGACAATGTATGTTATTCTAATGAATAAAAAAGATATCAAATGTTCTGTGGTTCCAGAATTCCCAATCAAACACTTGGTACTGTCCTGTAAAATTAATTCTACCAGTCAGCTCGTGTGTGTGTGTATGCATGCACACATGTATAACAAAAAAAGTGAAGTGTTTTCTTTTTATATTCACCGAGTCGATGACTACGGACCGAGACCTTTGGAAATGGGCTGTGCGTGAGAAGACCCGGCAAGCCAAGTAAGATCGTTGCCAGTGCCCCTGGACTGGTTCTTGTGCGGGTGGCACATGAGATGCACCATTTTGAGCGTGGCCGTTGCCAGTACCGCCTGACTGGCTCCTGTAGGATTTTCGAGCGAGATCGTTGCCAGTGCCCCTGGACTGGCTTGTGCGGGTGGCACATAAAAGACACCATTTTGAGCATGGCCGTTTTCGTGCGGGTGACACGTAAAAGCACCCACTACACTCTCTGAGTGGTTGGCGTTAGGAAGGGCATCCAGCTGTAGAAACTCTGCCAAATCAGACTGGAGCCTGGTGTTGCCATCCGGTTTCACCAGTCCTCAGTCAAATCGTCCAACCCATGCTAGCATGGAAAGCGGACGTTAAACGATGATGATGATGATGATGATGATTCTGAATGTATTTTTTATAATGCTTATTAGTATGATTATAGCAGCATTTGTTAAATCAATGTATTTTCTGTTTTTACCAACAGGGAGTGAGTTATGTTGTTGGGAAGTTTCCATTAATGGCTAATAGTCGAGCTAAGACTAACAATGATACTGATGGCCTTGTGAAAGTCCTTGGACACAAAGAGACTGACCGATTGTTAGGGGCACATATAATTGGCTCTGTAAGTTGAACAGTTAATAATGTTATTGATTATAATGATGTTGTCTTGTTGAGATTGTTGTTTAGTTCCAGGTTAGCCCTAAGTGAACAGATCGATGATCAGAAATATTCCACTTGTGATCAACCATCTCATTTTCCCCAAAACTTTAGTTGAGTTGACGAAATAAAAATAATAATTCAATTAGAACTCAAAAAGGAAATATTGATTTTGGTGGCTCAGTTACAAAATTTAGAGTTAATACCACTACAGAAGACTTGAACTTGAAATTTGAATTGAGAATGGCAATACAAATGAGAATAGTGTGACTTAGATTAAAGGTATAAAATAATAAAAATAAACTAAATTTTAGTAAGTCCCAAACAAAAATAGTTTCAAGGAAACCATATAGGTTCATGTTAAACAGATTTGGATCCCTTCAAGTCAGTGTGGTTTCAAAATGAGCAAACCTTATGCCTTGTAGACAAAGAATTTAAGTATTTGTCCCCAGTATAATTAATATCATCAAAGCGTAAATAGTAACATGAAAGTAATCTCGTACAACTGTAGAGAGTTTGGATTAATTTCAGAGCTAAACCTTCCATTCATAATATTTTTTTTCTATATTTCTAAGAGACTTGTTTTATAAATTCATTAACATCAATATGAAAGTTATGAACACTTTAACATTTGATGTAGATAGTTGTGGAGTTGTGGATACTAACATTTGCAAACAGTTCAACCACTGCATCAAACAGTGTTGATATGATAGAAGTAAATATGAAAAACAAGTCTTCTTCATTGAAGTTATTGAAGCTGATAACTTTGAAGTGAGCAGATTGCAGAATGAATTTAGAGAAATGACTATGGGAGTGTCTGTGACAGTAACTGGAAACCTTTGTTGCTGACATCCATGTGAGAAAGGTGAATGATTTAAAAATTCCATAATTACTATCCATTGTTATAATGTAACTTTCGCAAAATATTAATACGAAAAAGTAATTTATAACCTTCAGAGAATTACTTTTTATATGAATGGTCCAAAGACAATGATTTGGTACCTGTATCAGATATCTCTGTTCATTTGCCTTTCAAATGAATTTTACATCCAAATTTTCTTTTTACACACTGATTGTAGTAAACCAAAATAATACTTAATATTTTCTGTAACTCTGGCATATCTCCAAGCAATTCAAAGCTCAAAAAAGCATCCTCTTAACTGAAAATTGTACTTAAAACATTGTTTTTTCTTTTGTTTATAAAATATTTTGCTGATATCTTGGTCTTGCTTGCATTCATGAAAAACTAGAAAACTGATAGAATAGCCAGGATAAGATTGAATGAGAGTCATTGGATATGTAATGAGAAGTGTCTTTTAGTAAAATGTCTAGAAAATGTGATGAGAGAGCAAATATTTTATAATATTTTGTATTGTATTTTTTTAACTTGTGAGGAACTGATTTTATTTATTCACTTAACATTTCATCATTTTTAAACACAAAATAGTTTAATAGTTTTGATTAAAGCACATACCAAACATTAGCCAGACCTCAACACACATATACACATCTTATTCTACGATATATCAATAATTGGTTTTGTCAAATAAAATGCATTACAGTATTTACTCATAAACTGTCACACAAAAAATTCAAATACTTACCAAGGTTTCTTTAGCCTTTTATCTTTCTGAGATCAGAACTAAACATGTACTGAGGTCAACATTAACCAACTGTGCCTCTTACCAAGACATTTGTAACTTTGTGCCAATATAATGAATTATTATTATTTTGTATTTTAAGGTTGCTGGTGAGTTGATTAATGAAGCAGCTTTAGCTATGGAATATGGAGCTTCTTGTGAAGATATTTCTAGAGTCTGTCATGCCCACCCTGTAAGTATTGATTTCTCACATATGATATGTTTTTTTTCAAGTTATTTGTGTATCCTGGCTCCCTCAGCAGTTAAGGTATCCAATTAATCACCGCATACACATGGGTACAACCTTTTAAGTTGCTATACTATTATGTATAGTTCAGTATTCTTAGATGGAAATGTATTTCACAAACTTTGTAGCATTAGGAAGAGAATTCAGTATTACGTGTATAAATATTGTTTCGCTCAACTCTATTGCCATGCCAACAACAAAATGTAGATGTAAAAAGATTTTTAAATTATTTGTGATACTTTATATTATATTGCAATAAGTGTCATGATATAACAGTAAATTCTGAACAGAGTTTTTCTGCATCAATTTTATTTTCAATCCTCTCTACTCTAAACCCTGTTCTTACAACAGGATCTGAAGCCATACTGATAAACTATTGAATATCATAAGACTTGAAACATTGGTCTTTCTGAATACTGTATTTTCAAGTATACAATTTGAATTTTTCAGGCCAAAATTAGTAGATTGACTTAACCCATTAGCATTTAAACTGACCGTATTTGGCCCAAATATTCTACATGCTTTATATTCAAGCTGGCTAGATTTGGCCTCTCACACCTACTCTACAATGTTATTCTAAAAATAACCAGTCACACCATCGAAATCTTAAGGCTACAAGATAATGCATGATTAATTTGAAAACAATGTGAATAAATAAGTATTACATTTGACAGAATAATCTGAATGTTAAAGATGACTTCAGAGGCCAAAAATTCCATGTGAAGTGCAGCAGAATTTGGAAAGATAATGACAATGATTGAATGTTTACTCTATATACTACATTGACTTGTATGTTGGAAAATACAGTATAAGGTGCTGAAATGTTTTCATTTGTTGGACAGATGGTATAGGACAGTCCTATATCATCCAAGTAAACATAAAACTGACTTTGCTTAATAGCTATTACTAAACGTCTATGTCCTTAGATTATATATATATATATAATTCTTCTTTATATTATTTGCTTTGTTTGTTTTTTATTTTCCAGACGGTTTCAGAAGCATTCAGAGAGGCTAATTTGGCAGCTTCTGCTGGGAAAGCAATTAACTTCTGATGAAACACTCCTACTTTGTTTTTTTTTAATAGTATACAGTAGAAACTATTCAGATGTTGCTCAGTTCCAGATTAAAAAGAATGAGACATTTTAACAACTAATCAACCTGATGACTCCACTCTTGCAAAAAAAAAAAAAAAAAAAAAAAAAAAACTGAATTTTTACAACTATTTTCATTTCACATGAGTCATTAGAGCCAGGTCCATATTTTCCTCTGGAATCCTTAACACCTCTGTATCCATAAAAAGATAATAAAATGTTACCAAGTTATCTTGGTTGTCTAAAGCAATGCAATGTTGAGGCTATAATATATTATGTAATAAATGAATGAGTTATACATTAAATTAAATATGTATATATGTGTGGGAATGTGCATTAATTTATTATTTCTTATGCCTAAAGATTTTGTATTGTATGCCTATAAATTTGAGATATTTGTATAGTTGATATTAAGGTTCTCTCATTTTGAATCTATTTGTCTACTCAGTTGCCTGACTAAAGTAAGTCATAACTGGATATATATATATATATATATATATATATATATATATACCAGTAGATATAATTTTTTTTTTCAAATAAAAAAGTATTGCATTTCCAAAATCATCTAACCTACTTAGTCAAGAGAAAACTATGTATACTACAAATTTTCTTTCTCCCTTCCACCAAAAACATTTCCTAAGGATTATAAGTAATATTCAATTATCAAATGAATTGATTCAGCACATAGAAGCTAAATGTTAGTGTACTGAATGAAAGGAAGGATATAATTTATTCGTTTATTTATTTCTCATATGTTTACACCTTATTGTAATATTTATCAACAGGAATAATAATAAAAAAAAAAAATTCTTTCAGTTGGTATCAAAGAAAAGAAAATTTTTCAGGAATTCAGAGTTAAATATTTTAAGAAAATCAATCGATGAAAATATTCTGATCAAATTTAAATATTTTTCTGACAAGTTCTCATCTGAGAAACTAGATATTCATGCATTTTTTAAGTATTTTAAGTAAACGTCTTCTTGAATAGTTTTTAAAAAAAAGGTCTAAAAGAAGCAAAATTTTTCAATCAAACCAGTGAAGTCAGGGCAATAAGAGGTAGCAGTGTATTTGTGATTAAGGTCCTAGACTACAGACACCAATGTGAAATTCAATCCTACAGCTATTGGGATTAATATTCAATACTAAGTTTGTTTCAGTTAAAAAAAAACTGTCTCTTTGCGTCTGACAAAGCTATGAAAACTATTCCAATAATTATTGTGCTAATAGCCAATCCCTTACTATATCCTCCTGAAGTAAACCAAAATAGGATTTTCTGGAGTAGTCAACTGTTTAAATTTTTTTGAGCTATGCACATGCATAAGACAAATCTGTGAAAAGTCTGAAACAATTATCTAAAAATAAAAAAATATTCTATATTGTATCAAACATCATTTTAAAATACAAATATTACTATATTCGTCAAGTTAGGTCATATGCCTAGTGATAGTCTTCTGATGGTTATGTATGAGTAGCCTTCATGTAGATAAGAAGGGAGATAATTTTGTAAACTTTTATAACATTAAAAGCAGCTAGGAAAATATAGCACTCATGTTGGCACAATGACAGAAATTTGTTGGGATGGAGTATAATCAATTGAATCAATCTTGTTTCATGATAACTTTTTATTGGCCTTGCAATGTTGAAAGGTGAAACGTACCTTCACCTAATTTGAATTTGGTGGGGAGGGGGCTAATTACTATAAAGTATTTACTCTGCCCTTTCTGTTACTTCACTAACCTTCAGCTGTGAATCAATGGAGCAGGTGACTATTTAAATAGTTCTTGTCAGTTTTAAGTCATAGTTTTGTCAGAACTGTCACAATTTTAAATGGTAAAACCTTTTCTGTAATCTAAACTGACTACTGAAAACTTCCTATGTAATGCTTGACACTTATTTAGATTAAATAACAAATTCTTTGTATTTTTTTCATGGTTTGTCTTCATAAGAAAGAACTTCACAATTTGCTGAATAGATTTCAGTCTTAAATATTGAATGAAAAACATTTTTGAAAAAACCTTTTCTAATTTGATGTTCCTCACAAATGTTTTTTCACCTACCAAAAACATTTATATACTGACTAGTGTATAAGGAGTAAGACTGTAGCTTTTTAACAGTTGTCAGTTTAATTTCAATCACTTGGTTTCCATGATGGTATGAGGCCCTATTAACATTATGACCTCATACCATTATTGGATATTTAAGGCAACAAACTACTCATCATTTTTTAAAATGCATGCTGAGAAAAAGTTAATCTACTTATCCCTTTACTATATGAGGTGCCCCCAGTAGAGACATTGCATAGAAGTTGTTATAATCAACTAATGTTTACTGTCTTTATGACAATACAACATCTGGTATAGTTAAGAACCTAAAATTAGTCAGGTTGAATCTGTATTCACTCATACTTCGAACTTACTTGTAACAATTACATATCTCAAACAAATGAAACCATTCTCTATCCAGGACATTCAATAAATCATGAAGAATCCAACATTTCCACCTAAAGTCTGGAGCAATAAAAATTTGATCATTTGTTTAAATAGGTAACTTGTCTCTTTGTTTCTTTTTTTTTTTTTCCATTACAGAAATTCTTATATAACAAAATTTCAGTGTTTTAATATACAAAATTTGTTAAAAAGTCACATAACTTCTAAATGTGAAACAAAAACAGCTGTGGAATAGTAAAACATCAAAATTGGACAGAAATATTTATGAAAATTTAAGTGATTAAACATTGCTTTTTATTTCATTACATACTTTTTATGAATTACATCAATTGATGCTCAAAATATGTGCTTGGTCTAAATACAATTGTTCGTTAAGCATAGATCAATGAAAGGAACTGTTATAATTTTGTTCTTTGGAAATTAGAGTTTCTTTTGATATATCCAATGACAGCCTTTCTATTTAATTACATTTGGATATTTTCTCAGATTGGTCTATCTTTAGTTTGCAATTTTATAGTTTATTCATTGCCCATCACATCTGGTATAAAATTGATATATCAATTGACTAATTTTCTTGGACATCTTTTATTCAGAAATTTATTGTTATAGACTATGAATTTAATTCCCTTCCCCACCAGTTCATAAACTCATGCGTACATGTTGATTTGTAATTCCTCTGTTAAAATATTAATGGTTCTATTTGGCAACCTTAGATTTAGAACTGTTTTGCATTATACTTTTATCTAAAATTAACTTCTATATCTTGCAAGCCTGAAAGATCATCATATAAGATGATTCTTTTACTGATTTGTAATTGGAATTAAGCTTTGCTGGAGCACCACCTTTTAAAGCTTTAGTTGAGCATATCAACACTCTGCCCCTACCGTCCTTATTTCAGTCTGCTACTTTATTGATGTACCAGCATGGAAAAGGGAATGTTAAATGATGATGTTTATCAAACTGCTAAGTTACAACACTGGTTTTAAGCTGTGCAAACATAAACACATCATCATCATCATTTAATGGCTGTGATGATGATGACATATCTAAGTGTATGTTTGCACTGCTTAAAACCAGTGTTGTAACTTATCAGTTTGATAAACATCATCATCATTTCAGCATGTATATATAGATATATATATGACAGGCTTCCATCAACCAAATTGGATTCACAAGATGTTACATAGTGGGGGGGTCAAACATGGAATCACATGGTTGCCAAATAAATTTATCTACACAGCCACAATGGTCATATCTCTAAAGTTAATATTTTGATTTATGAAACCTGAACTTTTGAGAGACTAAAATAGTGTTATTACACGTTTGCCCTTCCCAGAGATATTAACAATATAAATTAGGTTAAATGATATCAACCAAACATCATGGGCTCAGCTCATCAAGAGCTTTATCTCTAATCTGTGTTATTTATATATTACAGATAATTACAATTAAATGCTTTCCCAGTGAATCACATATTTTATCTTATAAGTAGTCTATATTTTCAGAATACTAAACTTTTTATCAAAATGGCTATGTTACAAATTTAGGTAAATTTACATTACAAATTACTAAAGGTTTTTTTTTTTTTCTCACTTTCTCTGTAAGAACCAACTTTCTACAATTTGATCTAACCACCCAAGTTCAAGTTTACTTTTTTCTACTTTTGGCTTCGATAAAATCTTAGTACATATTTCTTCCCACACTATTCTTATTACATATCCATGATGTTTCTAATTTCCTATAACTTTCTCAGAACGTACCTCTATTTTCAAACTTATATCACGTATCAAATATAAAGCCTCATAATCTCTAATGATTTGCTATGGTAACCATACATCTATAATATTGCCAAACCTACTCCCAAAGAGCTATATCCACTTTTAGGACCAGAAAATACTTAAGTGCTGATCAGTTGCTAATCCTTTACAAAGCTCAAATGTAACTCATACGAGAATACTTCTCACAAATATCAAATGGTATTGCTGCTATATTACACAAACATTGTAGATCACACAAAAACACTTTTTGGTTTATTGGCATAGACTGATAGCCAACTAATACAATGCTACCTCTATCTTGTTTCTTCTGCCACCATTCCTTTGAGCTAGCAAGATGCATATTACCACCACCCAAGCTCACTTAAGTCACCTGCCTCTCCCCCTCTCATCTTTTTGTCCAGAACTTTTCACTAAATGCTTTGCTCCAGAATCTTTCTCTTAGAACTGTGTCCTATTGTACCTGTCTTCATGTCTGTTTTTTCCTTCAGTTATTAACTGATAGAATTTCACACAGAATATTAACCACACCAATTGCATCAGTCATTGAGGACGTACAAAAAACATCAATGTCTGCCTTTCTTCAGCAAATGAATTACAGTTGTTTAGCCTCAGAAGCCCCAAATAGATATAACTGAAAGCATTTCAGCTGTGATGCACTTTTTTTTCTCTGCCATACAGTGTGTTGCCAGAACTTGGTATTCTGAGTTCAAGTGATAGACTTACTCCATTGCTTGGTTTATCATTGTCACCTCACCTTGAGTGCATCATCAGAATCCACTCTGTTGCAAGCATTTGGGCCAGGGCTCCAGTTTCAGGATTCCTTTCTCCTTCCACACCAACTGTCTCAGTGGTCCTGTAAAGAGTCGTAACCACAGCCTTCCCTCCTGACTAAAATTTTTTTTTTAAATTAGGATTTCATTAATATATATTTTGTAAACCAGTAAGATATGACATGAGGGAGATTTAGCTGCTATATATAGCAAGCTAGGCAATCACATAGAGGTTATTTTGTTGGCTCATGTATATATATATAGTGTAAACAGACTTGCAACACTAGTTTTTTCTCTAAATTATATACATATTTTATATTGGGAAATTTGATTTAGTATTGCTAAATTGAATTTTTCCCTGTAAGTTTTGGAATTTATTCCCTATTATTCATCATCATCATCATCGTTTAACGTCCGCTTTCCATGGGTTGGACGATTTGACTGAGGACTGGTGAAACCAGATG
Source organism: Octopus bimaculoides (assembly GCF_046866305.1). Classification (NCBI taxonomy): domain Eukaryota; kingdom Metazoa; phylum Mollusca; class Cephalopoda; order Octopoda; family Octopodidae; genus Octopus; species Octopus bimaculoides. Next base: position 130,103,996 of record NC_142928.1, read on the forward strand.
GCTACACCAGGCTCCAATCTGATTTGGCAGAGTTTCTACAGCTGGATGCTCTTCCTAATACCAACCACTCAGAGAGTGTAGTGGGTGCTTTTACGTGTCACCCGCACGAAGGCCAGTCAGGCGGTACTGGCAACGGCCATGCTCAAAATGGTGTATTTTACGTGCCACCCGCACAAGAGTCAGTCCAGGGGCACTGGCAACGATCTCGCTAGAAAGTCCTTACACATGCCACGGACACAAGTGCCAGAAAGGAACGCTGGGCACAGGTGCCATCACGATTTCGCTTTCGCTTGCCCCAACATGTCTTCGCAAGCAGAGTTTTGTGTCCAATGAAGGAGGTGTGCTTACACTGAAAATCTTTTGTTCTAGAAATTTAAATATAAAGGGAACTCCTAGCTAAGTGCGTACATTGCTTGGTTTCAATCTCCAGCTGTTAGTATTCATTTCTCCATTATTAATACTTTTCATTAAAGCATGAATGTCACAACTCTTATTTCTTATGTTTTAGTTTACATGCCTACTTAGAGAAAGCAATAGGACCCCATTTTAGTGTAATAATCCTAAGACACTATGATAGTCAAAGAGAACTAGATCTTTAAACACACATAGGAAAAGTATCATTATACATATTTTCTTTCTATAAATATCTTTCTATTGTCGTTTCTTTTAACTGCTATTCATTTGTTCCCACCCTAGTTACATCAATATGGAATTTTTTGGATGATTTGTTTTCCTAAACAACTAATAATATCTCTGTTATTTTATGTTCATTTTATTAGAAAGGAAAAAGTATCAAATTGTAGTCTAAGATATAATTACTCACCTCTGATAGATAATTTTCCTGTCTTTTTCAACCATCAGCAATTAACATTGATTTATTTCCAATACAAAAGAAACCCTATAAATTGACTGATGAACAAGTGTTCATTATCAATGTCTGGATAATAAATCAAATCGATAATATTAAGAACAGAGTGAACTGGAATCTCTGAAAAGGAATCTATTTTGGACAGTACACCCTCAGACTGTTGATTTATTCAGATTGTCAAAGCAACCTCTCTTTTTCAGTTTATTTGCGGGAGGTGGTAATTTTAGATAGTACGGCAGACAATGCAGTATCCAAAACAACTTGCTGTGAGATGAATTCTTGGGTTGTTGCTGTAGGAGAATTTTCAATCCATGCCAGTTTTTCTTTGCAAGAATTTATAATAAGGTTCTGGTGATAAGAGAGAAACAGGACTTATTTCAGCCATAAAAATTGGTTAAACAATTTTACAGATTAATTCCTATACCGTCACTTAATGAGCAAGGTAATTTCCATATTACCGCCTAATTTTTAGGTTAATTTCTCTATATTCCTCTAATCACGAGGCCAATTTCCATGTTATTCTACATTGCTACTAACATATATCTTCTATACAAGTCATACATAATGCACCATTTATATACTATTGTTTCATGAAGTCAAAAATCATTTTAGATCCAACTTTCTATTCATACTCAGTTTTAGAACCTATCTGTTTTAAGTATACAGATTAATTTCAAGTTTAAAATTTATGCTTAGTATCAAATATAGAGATAAAACTTTACACAATACTGGTAAGTTTAGGTGATTAAAATATAAGAAATAATATCAAACAAATAAAACTTGAAAACAAACCAAATGTTCTTCATTCAATAATACCTCAGCATAGGAGGTGACACTGTATAGTTATATCAATCTTTACTTTCAATAAAATTAAGGTATTCAGTTCACTGATAATGAATATAAAAGATTAAGTCTAACAAAATTTAAACTAAGAACCATGAGACTGCATAAACAAAGAGGCTGTAGAGTTTCCTTATTCAAGGAGTCAACAATTGGTAAATTAAACTGGAATCATTAAAAATTCTATCACTGAGGATTTCTTTGAACTTAGGTTTTACAATCTTGCTTGGTTTTTTTAAATTTATTTTGCAGAAAATATGTTGATATGGCTGTAATAATTTAGACCAAAACTAACTTATTGCCATTCTAAGTGAATAACTATGGGTAAGAATCACTGAAATTTATTGTGCATATATATATATATATACATTATATTAATATTTCACTTAGGCATAGCGAGACTAATAACCTGGTGTAGAACTCAATATACATATGGTCCAGAACACAATGTTAGATGAGTATAGAGTGGTAATAGGAAAAAATGATGATGCTGGAAGAAAACAAAGGTTATGTAATGAACTTGGCTAGCTTACAGCTGTTTCTGTTATATGATGTAGTGGACTGTTAGTTGAGTCCCTGGGTAACATCCTATACTACATTATTTACATTTGACAGATATTTGTCCTCATCTTGTTTGTTGTAAACACAGCGTTTCGGCTCATATACCTCCAGCCTTCATCAAGTGTCTTGGGGAAATTTTGAACCTGGGTTCTCATTCCCTAGGTATTATCGATGTTATTATTATTATTATTCAGATCACTGCTTGGAATCAAACTCGGAATCTTGGGGTTAGTAGCCTACGCTCTTAACCACTACGCCATATACCCATGGGCAATTATGGAGTGAATTTTAGGGCTTATAAATCTAATATTTTCCTATCCTTCCTTAATACCGGTTCCCATATGCTACTCATATCTGCACTCAGTCTGCTTAGGAGGTTGTTGTGTCCTAGCATATGTGCTGCTTCTTTTAGTTTTCATATTTTCCAGTGTTGTTCTCTGTCTATTATTTTAACTTCATCCCATGGGGGAGGTGGTCTCCATTTTGCCATACCTGATCACCTGGCTTGAATATAATGACACCAGTGGATTCATATAAAGCTAGAAGAGTAGCAGAAAGGGCAGGACATGCCCTCGTCTGTGAGAGGATCCATTACAACCATTGGAAAACACATCAACTAAATAACGAAATCAAAGAGAGGTTATCTTCATTACTTAGGAAAATAACCAGAGATGATGATAGAAAGAGAATCCAACAAGATCTAGAAAAGTCGTACATGAAAGAATTTGAAATGGTGAAGACACGCCAGATTAAGAAGTTTATGAAACTCAAAGGTCAGAGAATGAAGACTGAAGTCCATCACCCACCTGTGAAAGCAGTAATTAATGTAAGTAGCCGACATCTAGAAAGCTCTGAAGAAGCTGTACTAAACAAAGGTCTCAACTTTACGACAACCATCAAGCACATTCCATACTTGGACATAATAGCCCCTATTGAAGAGATAGCAGTAAAGATACCAAAAGCTCAGGGAGATGAACTAAGGTGGAAAGTGAGACAGGTACTGGAAAAAGCGAAACTTCCCAAACCAAATATCACTAAGGAAGAAAAGTTCGCTATCAAAAGACTACAGAGTGACAATTCCATCATAATATTTCCGGCAGACAAGGGAAATGCTACAGTGGTGAAGAATAAGGCTGACTTCTCGGAAAAATTGGCAAGTCTTATGAACCTGGGTTTTCATTCCTAAGTTGTTGTTTTTTTCGATGTTGTTATTATTATTATTATTCAGATCACTGCCTGGAATCAAACTCAGAATCTTGCGAATCTTAGCCCAGGCTCTTAACCACTATGCCCACGGGCATATGGCATAGTGGTTAAAAGCACGGGCTTCTAACCCTAAGATTCCAAGTTCGATTCTAGGCAGTGACCTGAATAATAATAATAATAACAACACCGGGGAAAAAAAACCTTAGCAATGAGAACCCAGGTTCAAAATTTCCCCAAGACACCCGATGAAGGCTGGAGGGTATATCAGCCAAAACGTTGTGTTAACAACAAACAAAATGAAGACAAATAGCCGTCAAATGTAAATAATGTAAAGAATATAAGCAGCGATTGTGATACCCACCACAAAGAAATGATCACGCTCAGTAACAATCTATTAAGCAACAACTACCCCCATAACATACTATCAACACCAATTATGAAGAAAAGAGAGGATGAAACCAATAAACTATCTGCAGTCTGTCTACCCTATGTGAAAGGCCTCTCCGAAAAGATATGCGGCCCATATGACATCAGGACAGTATTCAAGAGTAATACAAGCACTTCCAGGCAGTGACCTGAATAATAACAACAACAACAACACCCCAGGTTCGAAATTTCCCCAAGACGCCTGATGAAGGCTGGAGGGTATATCAGCCAAAATGTTGTGTTAACAACAAACAATGTCTGTCAAATGTAAATAATGCAAATAATATACATAATTCCTCATCTCTTAGATATAGAACTGTATCATTCAAACCTAATCTAAGGATATTTAAATATTTTGCTTCTGTCTCACCTTTTCTTCCCTAGAGGGTTTTTTCTCTGGTTCAATAAGTACATCTTGTATAGCTTTAATTCTGGCCAAAAGACTTTCTTTGGCAACTAAAAATAAGAACATTAAATTACAATTACTTATTTTCAACAGTGAACTATACTTACTTTACAAATCAGCAAACCTACTTCAGAAACAAAACTCACACAAACATAAATCCTATTTAATTAAAGATCCACACAGCAGTGATATGATTAAAATAAAGCTGTGCACATTTATATTAAACATGTTCATGTACACTCAAAAGTGGAAAAACTTTTGCTCTGTTGACTGACTTAGAAGAGAAAATTTCCACATAAATAATATGTGTAAAAACATACCAAGCTGAGCTTTGGATGAAATAACATGTGTTTTTGCATTGTTAGACTTCATTAGCTGCAGACACAGAATCTGTCATTCATAGCCCACTAAAAACTGCCATTCTTATGTGTAAACAGTAAATAATAAATTTGCTTAAGTGTGCAAAGCTTTGTCAAGCAGTGAGAGTGCTTTCAATTAATTAATGCTCTCTAGACATTTTCAAACCAAGATGAATACAAATAGCAATTTTACCATTTTTATCCTATCAAATTAGGTATGGAGTACATTCACAACTACAATGGCCTTCAATTCCTTTGAATGAGGGCATAGAAAAATGTTATTAAGTCAGAACAGTGTATTGTCCCAATAATCGCCAGGTTTTGTTATGATGGCAACAATGATGGTCAAATATTTTGTTCCTTTTCTATAGCATGGTTTGAAGAAGATCTGTCCATTATAACTAGCAACTAAAGCAACCAAACAGAGGTTTCCATCTTGTTGTTTAGCCCCAGGTTAATCCTGTGTAGGCAGACTTATGATCAAATGCATTCCAGCAATAACTACCTTGTGTTTGTCCAGTCCACTCCATATTACATTATCCAATGTGCATTTGTTTTCTAAAATAGGGTGTGATTTGAGAAGGCATGTGACCTATTGTTTCAGGGTGTTGCACACACAATCACAAAGTGTGGGGTTTTGGTTCCCAAATTTGGTGGTGCACTGTGTTCTTGAGTAAAACATTTCATTTCCTATCACTCCAGTTCACTCAGCTGTAAATGAGTAACCCTATGATGGACTGGTATCCTATTCATAGGAAATGTTGTGATCTTGGTCACTTATGCACCATGGAAACTGGGTACAGCCAGACGGGTCCTAGAATTTGATACATGATTTAAGAAAGATCTGTTTACTATTTCTAAAAGAGGCTAAGTGACTGTGTAGAGGCTCCCTCATTGGCCTGAAAGTCACCCTTATTGTCACATTAAGTCAAGTATAGGTAATGAGTATTAATATGTCATGTAGTTATAAGGCAGTGAGCTGGCAGAGCAGCTACCACATGAGGCAAAATGCTTAGCAGCATTTCATCTGTCTTTACATTCTGAGTTCAAATTCTGCCAAGATCAACTTTGCCTTTCATCCTTTCAAGATCAATAAAATAAGTATCAATCAATCACTGGGGTAGATATAATCAGCTTACCTCCTCCCCCAAATTTTTGGTCTTATGTCAAAATTTGAAACCAATATGCCATGTAATTGTTTAATAGTTAAATAGGAAAGCAAGCGTTAGCTGCACCATCTTAACTCAGTAATCGTTTTAACAGTTCTGATATCTTTTATAAGAAAAAAGGAAAATTAAAACTATTATATGCTTAATATCAATATCATCATATCGTCTTATAACAATTTATGTTAGCATCTGAAATTATACAGAACTATAAAATCCCTGTACGAATGAAAAGTTAACAACAATGAAAAAATTATTACAGCTAGCTTCATTAGAATTAGTATCGCACTCTCTCTCTCTCTTTCTCTCTTCCACTTTCTCTTCCCCTCTCTCATATATTTATTCACTCTCTTTACCTTACATACTATTATAAGAGTACACTTGTACATATATACTCAGACATGCACATATAAACATACATACATGTACATATGCATGCATAGATAAACATAAAAGAAACACACTTTTAAACATTCATTCTAAAGTTCTAAAAGAAGCCCCTATATTAAAACCCACAGAATTTATATGAAAAACAACAGGATTTCTTACAAGCCCAGTCAATGAAGTCAATGCATTCAACTTTTCCATAACGTTGGGCTATATCCTTTGGGCTTTCATTACGGATATTATTTATTGTAAGATCAGCACCATACTCTGTCAGGATTTTGAGAACAGCAACTTGACCCCAGGCAGATGCATAATGAGCAGGAGTGTACCCTAAAAATAGAAACAAAGTGTGAAAGATAAATATTTATTTATCCTTTGCTCTTGTACATAAGCAGAGTCAAGCATTTGACTATTCAAAATCATATCTATGTATTAATGGTTGATCAGTCCTTCATTAGTTTATTGAACTTTAAATAGCTCCAAACAGCAACTGCAGAACACAATAATTACTTACAATACAACTACACTTTTTAACAAGTTTTAATTAAGTGTTTGTGTGCTGGAGCATCTACAGAATACTTTAGTGGGTATTTAGAAATGCCTTCATTGCACAGTTAAGAGTAGTAGGAACTGGAGGCTAATGTAGATTATACAGTCAAAACAACATACTTGCAATGTCAGACTGACCTAAAAATGACCTAGTGGATAGAATGCAAAGGTTATTGACCGATTAAGCTAAACTACCCACTACAAATTCCTCTGCAAATTTAAGATGTATAGAAATCTCACTTTATGAGACGCTCTCATATGTTAAATTCAAATTACGACAAACATATGAGAGCATCTCATAAAGCGAGATTTCTATACATCTTAAATTTGCAGAGGAATTTGTAGTGGGTAGTTTAGCTTAATCGGTCAAAGCATCGTGATGTGTAATCACGGGGATGTGAGTTCGAGTCCACAGCTAGCCACCTACACTTTTCTCTGCAAAATAGGGGTAGTTTATCCTGTTCAGGCTATATTATTAGCATTATTCTGCGATTGAGAATTTAAAATCACTTCTTTAACTTTCTAAGACATCTCAACGCTTCTAAAAGCAAATTTCGTTTGTTTGTTTACGTTTGTTGTAATTTGAATTTAGCAAAGGTTATTATTATTTTACAGGTTTTCAATCTACATAATAATAATAATGAAATTATTGTGTATAGTGCTCAGGTGCAATACAATTTATCAAGGGTTCATGTATAGTACATAGAATTATGTACAAATGTCAGGAAAGTGAAGTATATGAGTCATGATATACATGTGTGCATGTATATGGAGGTGGTGATATCAGGTGTAGTGTTGGCGAATTTCAGGAAGCATAGAGGTTTTAAAGGATGCATTGTCTCAGCAGCCAACAACTGATGCAGGTAGTTGTGAATAAATGTTTCCAAAAGTCATAGGGGCTGTGCTGTTTTCTGACTCTGTAGGCATGCTCATGTGTGTTAGACACATGGAATTCAAAAAGGTGCTCAAGGTTGTTGTTGGCACGATGGTTAATAATTTTGTGGGTCTTTACTAAGTCAGTTGCCAGACATCAGAGCTTCAATGTATCGATGCCCAGCAAAGCAAGGTATTCAGAGTGTGGTAGATGCCTGGTGGAGGGTATTCATTTGGTTGCACATCTCTGAACAGTTTCCAGGAGAACAATGTTCTGAGCAAGATAAGGGTTCCAGACTGGTGATGCAAATTACAAGTGTGACCACACCATAACCATATACAGCCTTAAATAGATAGCTGGAGAGCAGCTGACTAAGGTCTTGCTGAGCGATGCCAATATACCCTCAGCCTTTTTGGCAATTTTAGAGATGTGCTTTGTCCAACGCAACTCGCTGATGACAGCAATGCCCAGGTCATGTTGTGGAGGGAGTACGTGGATGCTGGGTTTTTCCTCCCAAAATGTATGGTGGTACACTTGTCCACAGCCAGCTTGAGTTGCCAGTCCATGATTCATTGCTGCATTATATCCAGATCCAATTGCAGGAAAGATCTATAGTGTTCAGGATCTTTTTATCTCAAGGTACAGCTTGATATCATCTGCATATTTCAGTATTGAGGCATTCTTTAAGTTGGCATCTATGTTATTAATGTACAAACAAAAGGGGACCAAGAACAGATCCCTGCGGTATACCAGATAACATCTCATAGAGTGAAGAATGCTGTCTTAGAACTGTGACTACTTCTTTTTTTGGCTACCATCCCTGCAAGGGTCATTAAATATATTGTTATGCACTGTGGTCTATTCAAGCACATACATCTTGTGCTAGAAGACAAAAAAAAAACGGGGAGCAGCATTTCTTTTTAAAATACAGCATTGAAAACATGAGTATATTCTACTTTTAACTTTTTTATTGGAGTTTTTTTATATTTTCATATGAATTCTTTGGTTCATTTGTTAAGTTCTAGTTCACAGCCAACTACAACAATCACTAACTAATGTCTGTAACTACATTTAGTTGTTAGTCACACCATGAAGTCTTCTGATGGACAGTAAAAATTGTTTGAAGTGTACATTGATATTAATAATAATAATAAAGAGTATGGAAACTTGTACATTCACAAAATTTATTTTATAGTTGTATACAGCATATTATAATGGCCTATAAGTTTCCTCTGCACCGATAATATTGCAAAATTGCATTTGCAACAGTGAGTAATTGTTGCAGTGGAAACACATGTAGGTCATTATAATATGCCGTACATAACTATAAAGTAAATTTTGTGGATGTACAAGTCTTCATACACTTTATTATTATTGGTGTATATATATATATATATATATATATATATATATATATATATATATATATATATATATATATATATATATTTCTATATATATATATATCATCAGTATCATCATCATTATTTAACGTCTATCTTCCATGCATGCATGGGTAGGATGGTTGACAGGAGCCGGCTAGGTAGAAAAACTATCCTAGGCTACTGTATCTGTTTTGGCAGGGATTTTACGTCTGGATGCCTTTCCCAACACCAACCACTACAAAACTTAACTTCTACTAAATGTGTTGAGTGTCCTTTTATTTCAATTGCCCACTCATATATATATATATATATATATATATATATATATATATATATGTATGTATGTATGTATATATGTACACACACACACATGATGGGTTGCTTTCAGTTTCTATCAACTAAATCCACTCACAAGGCTTTGAGGATACAGTAGGAGATACTTGCTCAAGATGCTGTGCCTGCTCTTCACAACCATACCTTCTCCTCACCACTATAATCAGGCTCTATCTCTGAACACATGCTAGTGATATATATATTTTCAAAGAATATTTTAAAAATTAACATAAAATATATAATCATCCTCATCATCAATTCTATGTCTACTTTCTTTGTTTGCTGGGTTGGACAAGCTTCCACAATCCCAGTCACTTCCCATTAGGAGCTACTGCTCAGTATTTATTACTGGATGACTTTCCTAATACCAGCCACTTTACAGTGTACAGGGTGCATTTTATTCATGGCACCAACATTAGAGAAGTTGAATAGTCTTCAATAAGAGAGGACAAGAGGAACCTCATAACCCAACACTTTCTCAGGTCATTTAGCCAACCATTTTACAGTGGGAACAGTAGGTCGGTGGCAGGTACACATTTAATGTAAATTTATAGATTTCTCAATAACCTAAAGTGTTTATACCAAGGTGGGGAAGGAGAGGGAACACAACAACAGAAACACTAGAAAGATACACACACACATACACATGTATGTGTGTGTATGTGTGTGCCTGTATAGTGTGTGTGTATATATATAACAATTACAACATTACAACCATTATGATATATACCCAAATTTGCTATATGTTCTTTGATGTGTTTTTGTCTAAATAGCTGAGCATTACCACTGCTTCAGAGTTTTGTGGTTATTGTAAGAAAATATAAATTTATAACTTGTGCCAATCAATATGGGAAATAAATATTAATATGAAATATAATTTCAAGCTTGTGACAGAACAAACGTCTACTTAAAAAAAAAGAAAAATTGAACCATTCCAGTTTCTGTACAACACTTATTGAAATGGAACTGCACTGTATCAGACATTATTGCATAACACTGCACTATACCTCACACAAATGCAAACACACTGTGATATTTCAAGGCTATCATTCTTCAATGTTTGATCTATAACTATGACATTGGATTGGTGGAAATGTTATGCCGTATTTAGTTATGTCCCTTTATGTTTCATGTTGAAGTCCTGTTAGCATTGACTTTGACTTTCATCCTCACTGTTGTGTGAGCAAATGTGGAACGAATTCATCAGATCTAATCCTTACTTGTAAATGCGAGGCCTTATGTGAAGTCAATATTAGGTTATAAAATTAAGGCAAGAATCAAACTGAAGACTCCTGGATTGAATTGCCAACACTGAGATATCTCACTGATGCAGGAGCAACTATATAGTTCCTCTCGCTTGACTTGCATTGTGTCTTTAAAAGTAGGAAAGACACATTATGTGTTAAAAAAAACAAAGTAGTCATAGCTGGAATTGTTCTGAGATTGACCTGGGACTCTAAAAAACTATCAATACCATTCATGCAATTTGTATCAGCTTAATCAATGAATGATAACTGATAGATTTTTATCAAGAAAACAGATTGCTGTAACAGTTGTGCTTATAGGAAAATGATGTCTACATCAATTACTAAATAATTAAAAAAAGAATACTTTGTGTCTTACCTGAAAGACAAAATTAGTATTGGTTTCTAACTTTGGCATAAGGCCAGTAACTTCAAGGTAGGGGCATAGTTGGATACATCAACCCCAATGCTCAACTAGTATTTATTCTATCGATCCTGAAAAGATGAGAGGCAAAGTCCACCTCAGCAGAATTTGAACTTAGAACATGCAGGTGGATGAAATACCACTAGGCATTTTGCCCAGAGTCCTAGCAATTCTGCCAGCTCACTGTACCAAAGACAAAATTAATATCAAATGACACTATTTTCGAGAAATTTATAAAGAAATGATTTTTTACATTAGGACTTACTTCATCATATATAGATCTTAGGAGAACAGAAGTCGAATTCAACCCCCAGCAGGACTGTAAAAGGGCTGTATATAAAGAATGTAAAGTGGGTGCAACTAATTACTACAAAGCTTTTAAGGTACTGTAACATATCAACTATCCACTGCCTTCTAAAAATTTATGACATGTTAATGATTGTATTTCCCTTATTAATGTTATGATTCTTCAAATACTCAATGAGAATTTACTAAGATATAGTTTTTCTTTCCCGCTGATTTTTTTTTTTTTTTTTTACTAGACTCAAGGCTTCATACCATAGGAAAAGGAAAGAAGGTGGATTAAAGTCAATGCATTTCTCAATTACATCATTGTAATGTAAATGAATAAAAATAGGTACAAGTGAGAATTGTAATAGGCTCACTGATTCAGCTTGTTTGCCTCAACTCTATATCTTACAAGTTAATGAGATGATACTTGGAGTTGTAACTAGAACCTTGATATATATACTCTTTTTTAAAAAATAACTGAACATCTGATGAGATTTGGAACCACAGATTCTTGAGTTGAGTAGCTGACCATTAGAAAACGTATGTCAGCAGGATTCATAGACCTATTGCATTCCTTCCTTGTGTTGAGTGGGTGAAAAACTAGTAACAACCTGGATAGGTTGCTAGTAAGTAGCTTCACAGAAAAATTAATGAGCACCTATTCTCTACAGTTACCTAAACTTAATATAGAAACTGAATCAATAAATATAAACATCAAGAATAAATTTGAATTCCCGAATCTTAAGCTGACTTCCCAACCCTTTCATTTTAATGTTTTTTAAATAAAAAAGGATTTTGTAAATAAATTGTTTCTAATAAAGCTGTCGTGGAGGTAGAATTAAGTGTGGTAAGGTACGTCTGTGTGATGTATGGGACATGAACTTAAGAGGTGAACTAAGAAATCTGATACCTTCACAGTTGGCTAGGTTGACGTCCGCTCCCTTTGACAACAACTCTCTCATGATGTCAGTTCGCCCCAGAATAGCGCACAACTCCAGGGGTGATTTACCCGTAGCATTGCGTTCGTTCAATAACGGAGGCACTAACAATTCATTTTCTTCATCGTTTAACGTATCGACCAGAAGTTTAACGCTATTATGTAGAATACAATGGGTGATAGGAGTTTCGTCTGGGCTAACATTGATTTCTGAAGAACTGACTTCTTCTGTCACTTCCACATCTTCAGATATTTTCCTCATCATTGATGCGCTAAATCTTCTTGACTTTGTTGTTTGAGGAATGAGATGAACAAGAAAATAATTTAGAAAAAGTACTCATTGGACAAAGTTTCCGACTGTTGTGACGCCATATTGTTAGTCGTTGTTATAGCTACCACCGGCTGACTATTTTGAAATTATCGCTGCAAGTTTGTCTAACACTTTATCTCTAGCTTCCCTATCTCAAGCTCAAACACAAAACCTGTGAATAAACAGTTATCGAATTTACTCCGCCTGAGAACTTCATTCTTCGTATTTCCAGCTCCTTGAATCAACAGAATAATTATAATGGAAAAAGAAGATACCCCAAAAGTATCATAATAACCTTCCTTCCGTTAATAAGTGCATGTGTGTGAGTGTATGTGAAAAGGGGGGGGGGGGGGCGTCTGTCTCAAAACTTCAAAGTTGAGTAACGTTTTTATGCTTGGATTTGTAAACTACGATAAGAATAACACTGGTCATCAAAGAATTTGTCCAAAGAAAAAGAATACCTGTATCTTGTATGTTTTTACGAAATGTTCTTTTTTTTGTTGGCACTCCGTCGCTTACGACGTCGAGGGTTCCAGTTGATCCGATCAACGGAACAGCCTGTCGTGAAATTAACATGCAAGTGGCTGAGCACTCCACAGACACGTGTACCCTTAACGTAGTTCTCGGGGGAGATTCAGCGTGACACAGAATGTGTCAAAGCTGGCCCTTCAAATTACAGGCACAAAAGAAACAGGAAGTGAGAGTGAGAGAAAGTTGTGGTGAAAGAGTACAGCAGGGTTCGCCACCGTCCCCTGCCGCAGCTCAATAAACACTCACAACGCCCGGTCTGGGAATCGAAACCGCGAGTCCGCTGCCCTAACCACTGGGCCATTGCGCCTCCACTATGAAATGTTCTTAATTAGCAACGTACTTTTTATTATTAATGCTGAATTACTGATTATATTTACACTAATTAATGTTGGGAGAAATCACCTTAATTTGCAATAAAAATACTTTTAAAAAATGAAAGTAATAAGAAATAGTGTAAGGAAACCAAATGTTGAAGAAGTCAATATTATGTTGGAAGAAATACACACACACACATTCGTTTCCAAACTTAATTTCTCGGTAGGTGGGAAAAAAATTGTTTTGGATCGAAGAAGGAAAAAGTGGAGAGGAGAGGTCACTCTTGGGTTTGTTTGATTTTCACACACGCACGATAAAGAAAACTATATTATAACAACTTATAAATATTTTCTAATATATATATATATATATATATATATATATATATATATAAAGCTTATGAAGGGTATTGGAGTCAACCAAACCCTAAAGATACAGGTAATACCGAGTAAGTGCTGTATACTGACTAGTTTTGCCCCTGTCGTTGTAGCAACATGAGTGGGGAATATAACATAGGTCGTGTATTAGCGTGTGTATGTATAAAGAAAGAAAAGGATAAAGAGACCATAACTTTGCTATTCGTCTCTTTATCCTTTTCTCTCTTTACATATATATATATATATATATATATATATATATATATATATATATATATATATATATATATATATATATATATATAGACGGTTTAGATATAGATTCAAGGCTTGAATATGGTACTTATGCGAAGGCACCCGAATATCGCATCCCAAAAGGATGGGTGATTAAAATCAAACAATAAGCAACACGGATTTCAAAAGTGATTGCAGTACGCACGTTTCATGCTACTTCAATTTATTTAAGTAATGTGAGCATTACCTTAAATGCAATATGAAGAGCAATCTTCAGCTGCACGAAAATGTAGAAAAAAGACATATTATAAATGTGGCAACATATTAAATCCAAGTGGGAGAGAGCATACATAAAATCCAAATGTGAGCCTGATAGACTCCGCTATGTCAAGATGGACTTATATATTCTTCCTCACATTTGGATTTTATGTATGCTCTCTCCCACTTGGATTTAATATGTTGCCACATTTATAATATGTCTTTTTTCTACATTTTCGTGCAGCTGAAGATTGCTCTTCATATTGCATTTAAGGTAATGCTCACATTACTTAAATAAATTGAAGTAGCATGAAACGTGCGTACTGCAATCACTTTTGAAATCCGTGTTGCTTATTGTTTGATATATATATATATATATATATATATATATATATATATATGGAAATGTGTTGTTGAAATGCACCTAAATTTCAAAAACTCGTAATTGTTTAAAATACATTTATTTACATAAAAACCAAACTAGTTTCAACAATATTTTTTGCTCATCAATGGTAAAAGTTTAAAATTATGAATTAGAAAAACATCTTTAAAAGTTTCAATGTTGACAAATTAACATGTTCAAAACAGATAAATTTAGCATTATGAATTAGGAGGACAGGTGCAAGTTTGAATGTTCATAGCAGTCAATAATATAAATTATATATCAATTTGTATGAATGTACAAAGTTCATTAATGTTAGCAGTGATCGACAAGTCATACTGAGTTAAGAGGAAAAAAACAAGGGAGAAATGAAAATAGTAAAAAAAAAGGAATTTGGTTACAGTTTCTCTGATCCTCTTTCCGTAGACACTTTCGCTTGTAGTGTATGTTTTGGGATCAGATGTATTTATTATTTTTTCCGCAAGCGGATCTGATTTTTGATTCGTTAAAATACTGGTGACGTTTTTTGGTGGTCAAGCTTGTCGTTCTGCTTGGTTAACTTCTCTGTGGAGGCGGTCATCAGTCATTGTGGTTGGTTGGTTGGTTCTCATAAAGGGTCATTTCGTTATATTTGCTGAAGTTCAGTTTTGATTGGTCTGGAGTTAGGTAACGTCAGCAACTGGTATTTGTAAAATTCCATTGGACTAGAGGTAGGGGACATCAGCAACTGGTGTTTGTATGGTGATTTGGAGTTGCGGTTTCAGAACCCGGGTGGAAGATTGTAACTAAAGACTTGAGCTCATTTTTCCCTTTATGCCTACGTATGGTGAATTGCTTTTAGTAAGAGTATTATGCAAAAGTAATGCTCATAAGTTCTTGATAGCTGCAGAGTTTTCATTCGAGAACTATGCTATTCAAGCTTTCTATTTGAACTTTGCCCAAGAGTGACATTAAAAGAACCAGTCCGTTTGCTTTGAGGAGATGCAAATTGAATTTTTTTACAAAAAAAAAATGATTTCATAAAATGGTTATAAAGAGCAAAGAGCTTACAGCTACTTTCTATGCTCTATGTTATATATTTTAATAATTACTGGTATTTTTGTATTTTATATATTATATATGTAAAGCATAATATGTTATATATATATGTGTGTATATATATATATATATATATATACACACACACACACACACACACACACACACATAACGTATATATATATATATATATATATATATATACAACATGTAACTACGTGAATTGTTGGCGATTTTCTTCCATCCATCTTCCCTTCTTTTGGACTTTCCTCTATTTTTGAAGAAGAGCTTTGCTCGAAGTGTTAAACCATCTTTCTTTCCTATCCTTATATATATATATATATGTATATAAATTTAATGAATGGAATAAAACACATATTTTAACTGCATACTTTTATTTCCAACATATGTTTCGAAGAATTACAAATTATACAATCCATAGGAATTTATTTTATCTGAGTTATTTATTAATTAGGAGAAAATAAATACATATAATAAAATATGTATATATATATATATATATATATATATATATATATATATATATATATATATATCACTTAGGCATTGTGAGACTAATAGCCTGGTGTAGAAGTCAATATACATGTTTTAGAACAAAGTGTTAGACAAGTTTAGAGCTGTAATAATAAAAATGATGACACTGGGAAAACATAACACCACCATGGTGTCACCTCTTTTCCTTTTGTGTATGTGTATTTGTGTGCATGTGCATGTGTGTGTGTGCATACATGGATGTGTGCGTGCATACATGCATGTGTGCGTGCATACATGCATGTGTGTGTGTGTGTGCATGAATGCGTCTCTCTAACTGCAATTCTTCCTTGAAAGCACTAATCCTTCTCACTGCCTGGAACCATTTCATCTGATATTACACCATTATACATCTTTTACTCTCCCCATACATTATGCTTGCTTTCTTAAAAGGCATCAAACTGTAAGTTTTGGTCCAGTTCATGTCAGCATGGAAAAACAAACACAGAACAAACAAACATGGATATACTAAATGTAATGAAATATATTTGTTTAAAAATCATTAGTAGTCTTCTTGTGAAATGCTAGTTAAGTATATACATTGCGAGCTCTTGCCTATACAGTGTAAGTATTACACTAAGTCGTGTTTGAGTCATTTTCCATGATGCTTACTGAAAAAGTATCTCATGCCTACATAAAAAAATGCTTTTTTGGTTCACAACTATGTAGTCTAATTTGAATTAATGATAACAACTGCTAAGATAATGAACAAACAGCATTAAATGTCCACAGTGAGTGTGTGGGAGTAGGAGAGAGAGGGAGAGAGAGAGAGAGAGAGAAAGTTGTTCTTTTCATTCGATGAAGTTATGAAATTCTGGGAGAATGGGAAATTGGGTAGTCATGCCTTTACAAATTGCCATTGTTGACAAAAATAGGTATTGATAGTTATAGTCTCAGTTTGTTCAGAACCTTCCATCATTCAGACAGGAATAATTAATGTAATTATGATGTATAATGGAATTTATATAACCATGAAGTTACAGGCTACAAGAAAGAATTCAATTAATGTTATGTTATGAGTGTATAATTATGAGAAAATAATTGTGCAAACTATGTTAAAACTTTGTTTTTGAAACACACCCACACAATCTGTTTGTCTGTCTGTCTCTCTCTCTCCATATATATATATATATATATATATATATATATATATATATATATATATATATATATATCCAAAGTTTTAAATTTATTTTTAAATTTAAGAGAGAGATTTGACGCTAATATCCATTATTATTGTAATTTATTCCTATGTCAACATTTCTGTATAAAGCTATATTTGACCGTCAAATTTAAGTCAAACATATAAGTTGCCTTACACGTCTTCAGGGAATACATTTGAGAACAAACAAAAATCAAACAAAAGTCAAAAATAGGAGATCAATACCACATATATATATATATGTATGTATGTATGCATGTATGTTGATGCAAACCAGAGAAATAGAACTCAGGATATGAGTATATGTATATTTTTACTAATATTTAGCAGAAGTAACAGAGTAACTCAAGGTCAAAATGTCAATGCATGAAACTCTCAGACTTTAAGTTACTCTATTACTTCTGCTAAATATATATATATATATATATATATATATATATATATATATATATATATATATATATATATATATATATATATATATATACATACATATATATATATATATATATATATATATATATATATATATATATATATATATATATATATATATATATATATATATATATATATATATATATATATATATATATATATACATATATATATATATACATATTGCTTTAACATGTCTTTTTTATGCAGATATTTGTTGAACAGGACTATTTTTGCAGAAATCCTTTTACGACTTCAACAACTTCAGAAAAAACATCTCTATCTTGTGTCATTTCATGTTAGACCCCAAATACGCAAACACTTGTTGCTAATCCACAAAATATTTCTTTGCAACCTGACCTGTAACAGAAAGATAAGAAAATTGTAACAGTAATCAACAAACAGTTAATACACACACAAATATAACCAACCATACACTACTTTTGTTGATGTCATAAGAATTTATAAACTTTGAGAGAATGTGAAATAATTCTTTTAAAACATTGGATCATGAAGCAGATAGGCTACAAATTATTGTTTATAGCTTATATGTTTCATAATCCAACATTCCAAAATAGAATTGATACACTTCCTTATGTTGTATGGTACTACGGTCCATCTTTGAATGGTTCTGTTAGCATTTTAGTTTTTCTTTGAAAATAGCATATTTCCTTCTCAACTGTTCTACTTCCTGAAGGAGGCTGTGTGGTAAGAAAGCTTGCTTCCCAACCACATGGTTCAGGTTCTATCCTACTGTATGGCACCTTGAGCAAGTGTCTTCTAGTATAGCCTTGGGATGACCAAAGCCTTGTGAGTGGAACTAGTAGATGGAAACTGAAAGAAGCCTCTCGTATAAGTGTATATATATATATATATGTGTGTGTCTATCTTTGTGTCTGTGTTTGTCCCCTCACCATTATCACTGCTTGATAACCAGAGCTGGTGTGCTTTTAGTCCCTGTCACTTAGTGGTTCAGTAAAAGAGACAGATAGAATAAGTATCAGGCTTGAAACAAAAATAAATACTGGGATCACTACATTCAACTAAAATGTTTTCATAGTGGTGCCCCAGCATGGCCTTAGTCTAATGACTAAAACAAGTAAAAGATACAAGTGATCCACCTCATCTTTCTTACAGTAGAATGTAACTTACTCTGAGCGAGACAGACAGACAGGCAGACAGTACTTAACTTGTAATTTTATTTATTGATCCCTGGATGACAAAATATAAAGTTGGCTTTCATGGTATTTAAGTTCAGAATACAGAAAGCCAGAACAGATACAACAAAGCACTCAATCCAATGCTCTACAGCCTTTGCCAATTCGCTACCTACATACTCAGTAGGGATAAAATCCAATTACTTATGTACAACTAAGGTGGTCTAACCACATCATGTGGGGAAACAATTCTTCAATTAATTCTGACATATATTTGAATAACATAACAGTCATTTACACCAGTAAAAATATTTGGATTGAAGTAATTGATTAAATGTCTTCTTTTCAAAGAAAGTAAATATTATGTATATACGTTATCGTATTTAAAGAAGAAGTCAATGTTTTTAATCTATATCATTGATAAAACTTTCTAGTCTTGATACATTTAGTGTTAAAATGAGAAGTAATGCTGATCGATCTATGGTTGTGTACTAGTATGACAGTTGAAAGTTATTAATATGGGCTAATTTTACGTTAAAAAGTGGAACATAAAATTTCATGCATTTTAGACCACCTTATGGTCCCAGTAGACAAAATGGAAAAGGTATTGCTCTGGAGGATAGTGAAAGACTTGCACTGGAACAGTCACTCCGACCTACAGGGCTAACACTTGCGGATGGCCTTCTCCATCCCGATAGTAGTGAGAAGGGATATGTTCGGGGTTGGGGGCTAAGAACGCTGGAGGTCTCCACTGTCAGAGAGTTTACTTGACAGTTTACTTCTCTCAGCCTGCCAAGCAGCAGAGACTGGGCTATTTTCAATGTTATATTTTGAGTACGTACAACTAGATGTTAATGTTGTCTTCTAGCTGTATTACAGATTTGCTTTCCTAAATCTTAATTCAGTATTGAGATTGGTTGTTATAAACCCATTATCAATGAGTGTCATGAAGTAAACAGTGTGCTCCTAACAAGCCAATGATGCAAGTTTTACATCCTTATTGAAGCCCTTTTACTTTACTTACACTGTTGATTTATAGGGAACATCTTGAACATCTCACATTCAATGCTATAATTCTGCCACATTGTATTTATTAAAAAAAATTACAAATTTGATAAGAGTGATGTATGTCTTTTCATTTCTCACAATCTCAGTTTCAAATCTTGTCAGCAACACTTATATATCTCAGTCCTACTGGGATGAAAGGTAAACAGAACAAATAGGAATATACTTGACTATACTTCCAGTAATTAAAGGCAAAAGAAAAATCTAAGAGAATTTCAATTCAGAAAAATGAGACACAAAAATAAATATGAATAGTACATTGACTAATTCTCTGTTGTCTGCTCCATCAAACTGTTAATACTAACTATTCTCTTTCAATTTCTCAAAACTGTTGACTAGTTTACATCTGTTGCATTTTAAAAAACAGCTTTCATAATATCTACTATATCGCTTGTCCCATAGCGTTTATGGTCCTTTACTGTACCATTCTACACCACATCATTTTCCATCAAGCTGGAACCTTGCACTATCCACAATAAAAGTCTATATGGCTTACATTTTCATCTTATTGATAGCTGATCGAGTAGATGGCAGGTTTCATAAAGTTAGTGCAGCAAATAGTTATGTCATCTACATGATACAACTCCAAGAGACTTGATCTATAGTCATTCTTTGTACCATATGCATGTACTTTGGATAACCATCATAGTGTTATCCAACATTTTAAAAGTCAGTAGCCATAATAACAACATTGCTGTGGTTCATTACTGAGATAGTCTACAAAACAATCAAATAGGCCCTTTTGTTAATCTCTTAACCGTTATTGTAGCGCATGTGCAGAGATCACTGTAGCTCTCATTGCTTATAACTAGTGTTACATACACTATCTCAGTTACTTTATCTCACCATTTCTCTGTACAATATGCTTACACTACCCATTCCAACCCTGTTACCAATTCAGAAGAATCTGTATCTGTGAAGAATGTAAGACTCCATTCCATTTTCTTGTACACAGCACACATCTACTTCACTCTGATTTAGCATCTCTACTTTCATTATATCAACATTGATAATAACAGTTCCTTAGTGTTTAACCGGACAGAATAAGAACATTTTTTGGTGGTGGAGTTTTGGAGTTGTTTGATGCCCATCTCCTGCATCTTAAAGGAAAAAAAGGACTTAAATGCCCTTACTGTATTGTGTCACTTTTTATTCAGGTTACTACTTTCTATGAGTTTATTTCATTGCAGTTTAAGGAGCCCAATCTCCAGCCAGCAAAATTTCATTTAAAGTTACTGCTCTCTAGTCAGATTGCCTTCACTACAGCTGAAGAGCCATGTTTCTCCATTATGTTCCTAGAGGTACTCACAGTGTTCATAGAAGTGAGGAGAACTTTATAAGTCATAGGTGCTTAGTTCTAGGTCAACCACCATTGAGCTGGACAACAAAGGGCACAGTATTCAGGACTGTGGGGACTATCATATAGGAATCTCTTACTCTCATTGTCAGGATAACTGGAATAATTACATTAATGGCAAGTAAGATATGGAGGGGACCCATCTTGTCACTGAGCAGACATATTTACTAGTTGGGACAGCATGTCTTCATAGCCTGAAATATTAAGAGTGAGTGGGAAACAAAGAGAAGAAATATTTGTCAACGTAAAAAGTTAATTAACATTTTGATGAATAGTGATGAAGAAATAGATAATTATTCTCTTATCTAAATTTTATGCCTCTGTTCTGCTATCCATAAACATCTTTGATGTCTCCAAATTTCACAGTTTGCTCCACAGATACGCAAATAAAGAAATAATTGACAAAAAACCCCAAAGAGTTGTCATAGCTTGAGGGTTTTGTGAATGAAGTATGTGCAGAAGAGAGAAAAAAAATTAACTAGAAAAGAAATATTCATCAATGAAAAAGTCAGTTGAGAGTTTGGTAAATTGTGATGGTATTAATAAACATTTCATGTTTGATATCCTATCTTCATTTCAATGAAATTAAAAACAAATCTTCTATAAGTAAAAAGAAAACAAAACATGCAATTTATTAAAATTTTTATTATCTTTTATTGAACAATAAAAAAAAAAAAACTATTGTAAAAACTATATTTCTAGCAATGGATTCATAGAATTCAAATGAAGGTTTTGATATCTGTTCAGCAGGATGATAACTCTTGAAATCATCTCTCCATCTTGGTAATAGTTATTGGAAACTTTCGTAAAAATGCTTGCTCACAAAGAGATATTAAGATTTTCTGTTAAACATATGAGAGTATAATTAGATATGTAAAAAAAAAAAAAAAACCAAAGGAAAGTTAAGAAAATGTTAAAAAAATTATTGTTATACACTTGTTACAATGATATAGAAGACTGCAGTTGAATATATATACATGTATATTAGTGGTGCTAATGTTGTAAACATTATCAACCACACATACTCAGTGTGTGCATTGCCTGTTCACCAGTAGGGATGACTCCCTCGAAGTGCCAGATGTTAAAACACCTGAAAGTCATAGACAGGCAAAATAACACACCCCAAATTCCATTCAGGAGCAATGGAAATTGAGATTTCACCGCTTTTGTGACTTATCAACATCACATACCTGAACCAAATCAGAGGGGAAAAGAATTGCTAATCTATGACAATATACAAATAGTATAAAAACCATTTGCTGGTATGCCACGATGATGTGTATGAAAGAATGAATTCAAATATGAATTAGAAGCAGCGCAAGTGTTGTAAATATTATTGACCGCACATACTAAATGCATGTGTCTTTCTTGTTTGATAGTAGGCTGCAGTTTAGCGTGGTGGGGATGACTCCATCTAAGTGTCAGGTGTTAACACACCTGAAAGTTATAGACAGGCGAGACAACTTGTTTCAAAGATATATATATATATATATATATAAACACTCCCTTAAAAAATTATTTTTACTTTAACAAATAGAAACAGATAAACTCGATTAATTTAAAAAGTTTTAAAATAACGAGTAAAATGTTATGAAATCCATGGCTGCATATGCTAATTATCAAAACTATTCTGTGAATACTAAGTAAAATAAGATTTTAAAGAAATTAAGAAGCAGCAGACAGAAAACACTGCAAGACTTTCTTCTGGTTTAAGTAACAAGCATTGTTGTATAAAGAGAGTTTACTTAGTACTATAAAAGATTAAAAAAGTAAAAGAAAATAGAAAAGAGGAATGTCGCTGATTACTATTTGCGGACAATAATAACTGGAATTGCAGAATTATGGGCCACATAGTCACTAACACTGCCCAGTATAGTACGGCCTACAACTCCAAGCCCTCGGGTACCAGTTACAATTATGTTTGCTTTCTCTTCTTTTGAAGCAGCAATAATTGCTTCCTTGGGTTTGCCAGTGAGTCTTAGAACTTTGCCTTTAATCTGGAACATAATGAGATAAAGAGAAATATAACTGAGATGTTAATGCTTAAAGAGAAATCTAGTTATTCGAAAAGATGGAAGGGCATGAAAAAAAAGTTCACAAAATAGAGCAGAGCTTAAAAACTTTTCACGTTAGCGATATACTTTTTAAAAATAAAATATTTTGCAGTGCATTAATTAAATGTTGTTGGCATTATGAAACTAAGGAAATTAATAAATAAACAAATATCATTTCATGTGACATCAGTCACTTAATTCATAGTCAAAAACATTCATAAGAATTAACCAAATTTGACTTAATTTCAAAACACACTAGGATATTATCAGCGACATACCAAAGTGTGATGGCACACAATTTTGGAAATCTCTGAAATAGGGGAGAGACTTATAATTAATGCACTGATGCAAACATATGGCAAATTGAGGTAAACAACTATATTTTGCATTTATTTTGCATATCTGTCTAGGCCCAAGTCATTGGCCTGTGAGACTACAGGCCCAACACAAAACTTACTATTTCAACAGCCCCTCATGTTATGTTTGGCTTCTCCCATCTGTAGTCAAAGTTGAACAATACACAAGTGCATAGTCACTGAAATTTTTTTACTTACTGCATTCACTTTACAAGAAACTCCCTTGTTGCCTTGTGGTGTAGTTGAGAATCATCATCATCAACCTTTAATGTCCATTTTCCATACTGGCATGGGTTGGATGACTTGACAGGAAGTGGCAAGGCCAGGGGCCACATCAGGTTTCATAGTCAGTTTTGGCTTGGTTTCTATGGCTGGATGCCTTTCCAAGTGCCAACCACTCCACAAAGTATACTGAGTGTTTTTTTATGTGGTACCATCACCAGTGCTTTCAACATGGCACCAGGACCAGTGCTTTTTATGTGGCACCAGTACCCACACCAAAGCTTTTTACATAGCACCTTGGTTTTAGGATCTCAATTCTGTTGTGGCAGACAGGTGTTGATGTAATATGATTTATACAATGAATTGCCAGTCTATGACAATACAAATAGTGTAAAAACCATTTGCTGGTATGCCACAATGATGCATATGTAAGAATGAATTCAAATATGAATTAGAAGCAGTGCTAGTGTTGTAAACACTATTGATCACACATACTCAATCTGTGTGTTTTGCTTATTCACTGTGGATTAGTATATTATGTTATTTAGCCCCAGGCTGGTATTGATTGAGCAGACTTATTATCAAAGGTATTCCAGCCAGAACATCAGGTCTATTATTCAACTGGTACTAGACTTTCCAATGTGTTCTACCTAGAAATAGCAGGCCAACTATGTAGATATCCCCTCATTGTTTTGTGTATGATAAACTATGGCGTATAATAGCATGGCATGTTAGGGTATCGTGATACAGTAGAATAAGGTGTAGTACAGTATGTAGTGTGAAATGAATCAGTGTAGTATGGTATAATATTGTATATAATAGTATCTCTGAAATACTTTGAGCAGTAACTAAAGAGAAGAAAGGTGAAGTTTGTCCTAACATGAACTGAACTCAAACATAGTACAGAACATGAACTAAGAGTCAATACTGTTTATATAAAAAATTATACTTTGGTATAGAGAGAGTGAAGGCGCATGGGTCAGTGGATAGGGTATCAGGCCCACAATCATGAGGTAGTGAGTTTGAATCCTGAACCAGGCTGTGTGTTGTGTTTTTGAGCATAACACTTTATTTCACATTGCACCAGTTCACTCAGTTGTAGAAATGAGCTGCAACATCACTAGTGCCAAGCTTTATCAGTCTTTGCCATTCCCTTGGATAACATCAATGGCATGGAGAAGGGAGGCTGGTAAGCAAGGACAACTGCAGGTTTTCCATTAAGAACCTTGCCTGGACTTGTGCCTTGGAGGGTAACTTTCTAGGTGCAATCCCATGGTCATTCATGACTGAAGGGAGTCTTTATACTTTGATAAGAATGTTGTTGAGTCTTCATTTTTTAATGTAAAATGATCACAAGCAGTAAACAGCAGCAATCATGTAACCAGTTAAGTCTGACAATAGTAATTAATACTAGTTAACTATCCCTCTCGATCAATATTATTTATTCTTCCTAAAAGTATTTAGTTGAGAACTTACAGAGCTTTTCTTCAGAATTTCAGCAAATTTGGCAATGAGGTTTTGCACACCATCTTCAATTACTTTAAACTGTTTACTAATTGCAACAGAGTCACCTATTTCAAAAAGAGAAAAAAATATATACATATATATTTTAGGAGAAGAAATTAGAGTTGGGTGGCAGATTTCACCTGATATCTAGTTTAGTACTACTTTGTATCTTGAGGGCTTTCAGCAGAATCCAATTTGTTGTATGCATTTAAACTAGGTCACCAGTTTGAGATTAACTTCCTTTGACCAGTGTCAAAGGCCCTGAAAAAAAAACTCCTTGACTATAATTGTTGACATATGAGAACAAGCAAGGATGTTAGTGTGTGTAAACTAAGATTTTTATAAATAAAAATACCCAATGAATTGTAATAATTGCTATTTCATTATTCATGTCATCTGTGTGAACTATCTATGTATGAGTATTACAATGGTCATCGTATTTTATCCATAATATTATTCAGCATTCTAAGACAAACATACTGTAATTAATAAATAAAGGGTGATGCATAATCAATACAAACTCTTAAGATGTCTGTTTTCTATGCTGGCATGAGTTGGATGGTTTGACAAGAGCTGACCTGTTGAAGGGCTGTTCAGGCTCTGTGTCTGTTTTGGCATGGTTTCTCTGACCGGATGCCCTTCCTAATGCCAACCACTTTACAGAGTGTGCTGGGTGCTTTTGTGCAGCACCAGCTCCTACAATCCCACAAGATTAGAGATGCTCAGTTGGAGAGGGTTGCAGGAGACAAGCCTGTATGCAAGGGCAACTATGCTAACTTAGCTTGATGCATCTTTTCAAGCACAGCAAACTGCCAGGTGTCTTGGTCCCCTGTCAACCCTCTGTGGATCCCAATGTCTGTAGATCCTTTCTCACCACTCCATCCCACATCTTCCTGGGTCTACCCCTCCCACATATATAACAAATAATTTCATTTCAAGCAGACTTTAGAAGGAAAGGATAAAAGATACCAAGACTATATATTACAATTAAATGCAGATTATTTAGATCATAGTTCCTTGACGTTTTATAATTCAAAATCCCTAAAGGATTACCCTATATGTTCCAAGATGTGTGTTGCTAAACTATCAAAATCATCATAATCAGTTCTATTCAGTGTCACTACGACTTCAAAAGATGTTAATAACTTGGTTTTATGTCACATGTGGATAACCATGAGAAATGAGTAATACTATAGACTATGTCTCATACTGCCACCCTTTGGTTTCCATACTCTCAAGAAGAATGGTATCCCCAGTAGAGAAACCCTAATATGTATAGTTACACAATTACATCCAGTTCTCCATTAATTTGGAAAGAAAACTATATGTTTAATAATTAGGCTAATCAATTTTGATGTATGGAATGTACATATAAAAAATTAGTTTTTGAAAAGCTTTTCTATTTTATTTTAAAATGCATTGAGTAAACTGCAAATTTAAAGCAAGTTACTTTAAAAAGAAAGTATTAATTGACTCAACAAGACATATACAGACCACTTCAAATGCATCTTTGAATAGTTAACACACAATAATAAGCAGAATATTGGCTTATCCTAACTTTTTTATACACAGACGCACAAAATTTAGTCTGAAGCTGAGATACAGTGCACAAAATGCTTGCAACCAATGCCAGACTATTGCAGTTTATCCAGTCAATGTTCAAGTTTGAACAGCTACAGATTATTTTGCTAGATGATGGTGGTGTGGAATATGGGTGAAGAAGAATTCAAAAAGTTGGAGAAACTATTGGAACAAGTACTTCATAGGAGCCAAGGGAGGAGAAGCACAGTATAGATGATAAAGGAGAGTTGTTGCATTTACTAGGTATGACTTGAGTAGTTCAAAGGTGGAACAAAGATCTAACAGACATAGACCACAACACACGGCTGAGCTATAGGTTATAACAAATTAATGAAAAAGAGCTTTTGCTTTTGATTTGATGTTTTTGTCAGAACAGTCTTGACTGTTTGCATATATGATAGCTTTACTATATAGATATACAAGCAGTAACATAATGTGGAACATATCTCTACTTAGTAGTGAGTCTGGATACTATTCAGAATGATATACTTTTCTTGTCTTAAAGATGGAACAACCAACCTTTGGTAAACAATGATAGCACTGTCATAGCTATGTAATGGCCATGAAAAGTCATATTTCTAGAGGTCTGATTCTTCTGATTTTTTTTTCAGCTGTAAGTTATTCAATGAGTAGGAAGAGTGTTGTGCTATAGGTGTATTTTCTTTCACACGAATTGTATATGGTTTATCAAGAGAGACAAAGCAGGCAACTGTAATACTCGTGTCTTAGATAAGAGTTATTTTACTTAGTAAATTGGTTCCCCAACAAGTTAATTACAAAGTGGGATCACAGCCATACGGCTGAAAAGAGTAAAAGAGAAAAAAAGAAAGAAATCACTACTCACCTGTTGTTAGAGGGATAGGCTCAGGACAGTGAGCACAGATCAAATAATCATTATCTTTTAATACATTTTCAATAGTCCCTGTAATAGAAGAGAAGAAATGCAATGAATTATTAAAAAAAAAAAAAAGAAGCAAATTAAGGGATAAATCAATATTATCATCAACATAGATGTTAATGAGCAGCCTGGCCTGTATTATCTAATAATTCTTTGTAATTGTTACTGGTCACTTCATGAAAACATCATGCTATTGAAGTTTACACCTCCATATTCAGCATAACTCATGAGCTACAAGCATGTAAAACTTTTTCAAACGCAGAGCTCAAAAGGGCATTACACAAATATGCAACCAAGGAGAAACACAAATATGAAGAAAATACACACTTTCAACACACACAAACACATCCATCTTAAGAAAGATGAAATGCTTTATTGTTGGTTCTCAAACACTCTAACTTTTTAAAATATATCATGGATAAGATTAAGCAGCAGTGATCTCTGGCCACCACTTAATAAAATCCATATTGCATGTTTTATTTTATAGTTCATTTGAGTAAAGATTTGTTTGATTATCAGGAAAAATGTCTTGATGTATGAAGATTGCCAGAAATTATATGAAGAAACTTGCCAGGATTCAGTTTCAATTTGATAGAATTTTTGTTTGAGGAATGATGAACAGAGCAGGTTAGATTAATATAAAAGTTGGGGTCACTAATGATTTTATGTCAAGAATGGGATATTTTCACAAAGATGTTCCCAAGTCCCAATTCAGGGTAGTTTTTGAAGTGGATATTAATATCATTCCTACATTATCAAAATGATAAATTATGTCATTCAAGGAGGAAATAAAATCTAAATATTTCAAGATCTATCATATCTGTATTCAATATTACATAATTACAGAATCTTGTCACTACTGTGAACAGTAAAAAGATTCCCAAGCAAAATATGTCACCAAATATCTCTTCTTAAAACTTACAACAAATATTGATTAAATAAGGGCATAACATCGACTTTGTTCCTCATAACTTCCAGAAAAATGTATACTTTTTAACAAAATTTTCAACAAATTCTGCTTAGATACTATGGATTCAGAGTATATAGGGATTTATGGGAAAGAATTTTCCGAGAGGGTGGGGAGAAGAGTTTCGGAAAATTCACACAATCCGGCTTTCTTCCCTCATAACTTTTAAGAAAATGGATATCTTTTACTGAAATTTTATACAATTTCAAATGCCTTTCAAACGGCATAGATTACGATTATAAAGAAATTTGTGGGGTAAATTTTTTCTGAGGGAGTGGGGAGACGAGTTTTGAAAAAGTGGAATTTCAGATCATGAAGATCAAATAAGTTGGAACTACCCCGTTTTGACAGGGATTTTTCCCATTTTTCTTTAACCACAGCCTTTGAAATGTTCAGTTGGTGGGGTATATTTTATGAAAAAAAAGTTCTGAAAATTTTTTTGTACAACTCCCACCCCTCTCATCATCCCACTCCTGATTTTGGCCAATTTTTTGAGGCACTACAAAACCATGGGAGGAGCCTTTTCGGTAAAGAAAATATTTTAAAAATTGTTAATATTTTCAGAGGAAAAAGTGAATGATTTAAGGGAGATTTGGCTGTTTTTTCTAGCAAATCCTAAAACAACCCTCCTCATTTCTTTCTCACTCTCGAAAGCATTGATATTTTTCAATATTTTTCTCCCCATAAATACATTGATATGCTACTAGACTACCCGTGAACTGTTGGATCACCGGGAAACTCTGAGTTTTCCAGCAACAGAGTTTTGTTTCGTGGGTTGGAAAGATTTGGCTGCTATTTCTTGCACATCCTGCTACCACATAACAGGTATTTCGGGTCCTTTATCGCAAATAGCTGTTACCTGGTAACAGGGTGTGCTAGAAATAGCAGCCAAATCTTTGGAAGGGAGATATATTGAATGCACTTGAAAAAACTATTTCACACTGAGGTTATGAACGGTCTTTTACAAAATACCTACTGTATTTTTAAAGTCATTTTCACTTTAGAATATTTTAAAGTATACCAAAAAAATTTTTTGTAATGGTATTTACTTGGAAATAATTTTAAAAAACATTAAAATAGTGTCTGTTTAAAAAACGCTAAAATATACATGCTTACATTTTTGAAATCCCATTCGCTTAAAAATATTTGTAAATGATTAAAATATTGTGTTCAACAAAAAGCGAAAATAGAAATTGTGAAAAAAATTTTCCGAAACTCCTCTCCCCACCCCTCAGAAAAATTCTTTCCCATAAATCCCTATATGCTCTGAATCCATAGCATCTAAGCGGTATTTGTTGAAAATTTTGTTAAAAATATCCATTTTTCTGGAAGTTATGAGGCAACAAAGTTGGTGGGAGTACACATTTGTAGTTATGCCTAAATAAGAACATTCAAACAATTTTCAGGAGCTTAGTGGCAATTTTTCTAAAGCATTACTCTCCCACAACTACACTTTTGAAGAGACATACACAAACAAGAACTAATAACAAGTAGATTAAAACTAAAACAGGTATTTCAGACGTGATACCATTCACATACAAACCTAAACAACTAAAATGTATATAGGTCATTATCTGTGAGAAATAAATAAGAAAGAGAACAATGGTACAAGCTAAAAAGAAATTTGATATAAATCTTATATATTCTCTTATTTGTTCCGGTCATTTAACTGTGGCCATTTTAATTTCTACCCTCCCCACCTCAATTTTTTAATTTTTAACATTTTCGAAATTTTTTTTTGTAATCCACATCAATTACAGATGTAATCCACATAGATACAGAGATTATGAATCTATTTTTTTAAATTTTAATTTTTCTTAAAGAAACACTGGAATCTCCTTCCTTGACCTCCACCCATCGCCTCCCTACTTTCAAAATGCTAAAATTCTGCATGTTTCACTTTTAGCTTTTTTGAAAGCGGGGAAGTTTTTCCAGAAATGTTGTTTAGCTGTTTTTCTAGCATGTCAGGTTTTCTGGTGGTGGTCTGATATTTTTGATGTCTGATATTTCAGTAGAATTCTACACATGTGTAAAACAACAGACAAAAGTGAAACATTCGGAGTTTTTAGCTTTTTGAAAGTGGGGAGGTGATGGGTTGGCGAGGTGGGGAAGGAGCACTGATTGATTCTTTAAGAAAAATTAAAATTAAAAAAAAAACTTCCCAGATTTGTAATCACTCTATTTTTCTGCGTAGATTAAACAAATTCGAAAAAAAGATAAAAATTAAGAAATTGGGGTGAGGAGGGGGAAATTAAAACTTTGGAAATGTGATTTTTGGACAAAATCGTATTCTCCTATATCAAAACCAGAAATCCGAAGAAATTTTGGAAAAAAAAAAAAGCGGAACTGGGTGGTGTGCACATGCTTTACCTTCGTCAAAAATAAAAATAATTGTAAGCGTTGTTAATTGTAAACTGCGAGCTGGCAGAAACGTTAGCATACCGGGCGAAATGCTTAGCGGTATTTCGTCTGCCGTTACGTTCTGAGTTCAAATTCCCCCGAGGTCGACTTTGCCTTTCATCCTTTCGGGGTCGATTAAATAAGTACCAGTTACGCACTGGAGTCGATCTAATCGATTTAATCCGTTTGTCTGTCCTTATTTGTCCCCTCTGTGTGTGGCCCCTTGTGGGCAGTAAAGAAATAAGAAACGTTAGCATGTTAATTGTAAACTGCGAGCTGGCAGAAACGCCGAGTGAAATGCTTATCGCTATTCTGTCTGTCTTTACATTCTGAGTTCAAATTCCACTGAGGTTGACTTTGCCTTTCAATTAAGTACCAGTGGCGGAGACAGACTATATGTAATCTGAACCTTCCCCCCCCCCCCCTTATTTATTAATTTTTTTTTACAGAATCCCACGTTTTAGGCTATGGAGATTCCGATTCTGAAAAAAAATTGTTTGAAAAATTTCAATCCCTCCCCCCACCAAGCAGGCTATTTACATGCTAGAAATAACAGCCAAATCTCACAAAACTAGTGTTAGGGTTAGGTTTAGAGTTAGGTTTAGGGTCAGGGTTAGGGTTAAGGTTAGGGTCAGGGTTAGGGTCAGGGTTAGGGTTAGGGTTAGGGTTTGTGTTAAGGTTAGGTTTACCCTGTGGATCTATATAAAAACCGGGGGGGGGGGATCAAAATTTTGAAATTGAGATTTTTGAAAAATTTTTTTCAGAATCGGAATCTCCATAGCCTAAAACGTGGGATCCCGAAAAAAAATAATAAAATAAGGGGGGAAAGGTTCAGATTACATATAGTCCATTTGGACCGTACCAGTTGCGCACTGGGTCGACCTAATCGACTGGCACCCCACCCCCAAAAACAATTTCGGGCCTTGTGCCTAGAGTAGAAAAGAATTGTAAACTTACATTGTAAACAATACTCAGCATGTTCACTGCCGTCTAAAGCGACCAGGATTCTTCTTTCAGGCATATTGCTGGTTAGAACGTCTGTTTTATGCTCTCGGAAGCTTTCTCCTCTCTCTTTAATGTGTGTGTCTCTGACTTCAAGCACGATAGTGACAGCGTCGAAAGACTGTGACAAAAGTGGGGAAGCATTTGTGGTTAACAGTGGTGGTGGCAACGGAGAAGGGGTAATATGTAGCATTACATTGTGGAGGTGGAGCTGGAGGAGCAGGCAGTAGTGAATCAGACGGTGGGATTGTCATGGAGGTGGTTTGTGATTAAGTAGAGAAGAGGGGGGTCGGCAACGGTACACAAAAGGTGACCTGTATAGGTATGTAGAGCGGCGATACAATTGTATAAATGGAAAAGGAATACAAAAATAGATTTGAACAGCATTTTTAAAAAAGAATTCGATATAGATTTTAGCCTTTCACGTTCACTTTTGCTCTTTCTTCATCTAATTTCTCATTCCTCAAATTTACAAAAGAAACGGCTACAGTGTATTAGGAAACAGAGGCATTGTTTGAAGGAAATGGCTCACATATTACATATCCTATGAACTCTTAAGCCAGGCATTATGCCATGAGACTAATCCTCTGTTATTTTAAGCTTACTATCAAATATAATCTAATATATAAAATAGAGATGTGTGTGTATTCACTTTTCATGAGAAAACTTCACTAATTGCTTTCATACTTGGGATGCATGAATAATTTGACCTGGATATATGTTAGGCTCTTCATTTGTTTTTTATTAAAAATAACATGGTGGTGTGCTGAACCGAATTAGCATAGAAATCCTGTCTAGAAACCCGGACGATAAATCGCTACAACAGATACGAGAGTCAGTCTGGATAAACAAAACACGACCAGTTTTGAATAGTAAATACTCTCATTAAGCAGAGGCCTTACGAAGACCTATGGATGCACACACGAACACACACACACGCACATGCAAAGACAAATAAGGACACAGATATGCCTCAGGCCCACACAGACACACTCATACGGAAACATGCATACAGAAGTATACACACACACACAGGAACTCACACACATGAATGCAAACATACACACATATATGAATGCAAACATACACACAAACATACACACACACATACACACAAACACAGACACACGCCCATACACACATGGACACGCGCACACATACGCATGTTCATGCTCACGCACAGATAGATATCAATTTATTCAACATTTATCAAAGAAGACGGTTTAACTGTCTTTGAGAGAAATGTTATATGGATGAATGTGTGCGTTTGTGAAGAAAGCAAGAAGACCAAAACCACTATCTTATGTATATGAAAAATGACATAGTATTTAAAAAACACACACATACGGATGCATACACTTATGTATAAACACACACACATGCAAACATACTTATCTTACACACTTACATACTCATCTCAGACAGATCTCAGACGAATCCCAACGCCGGAACATAAGTTCAAAAGAAATAGAAGTAGAGAGACGTGTCACTGAAGAGATTGCAACAATGCGATGAAATAATTATTTGACAAAAAAAAAAAAAAAACAGAAAAGAAATGACAACACTAACAATACTGAACATTTGAACAATTAACTATTTGACCAAAGTGTTTAACATATGAGGTTGAAAAACTAGTAAAAAAGGCTAATTGATAAATTGGCGATCTTTCGTTACAACACACGACTGCTAGTTACAAACCACGTGTGTTTATTTACATTTGTGAAGATGATCGTCGACTTCCGTAAAATTTTATTATTTTTTTCCATATGGGTTTGGGAGGAAATGGGATCTTTTGAAAGCGAAAGAGACAGAGAGAGAGCGATTGTATGAGGGAAGTTCTTTTGAAGTTGGTGTGAATCGGAAGAATTGATGTGCGTGCGTGTGAGAGAGAGAGTGTATGTGTGCTTGTGTGTGTGTGTGTGTGTGCTTGTGAGTCTGTGTTTGTGTGTACAGGCGTGTGTGTGCAAAACAAAAATAAAATGAAAGATTTTAAGTTCCAAATGTCTCTACATCCAAAGGCTTCCTGATTCATACTAACAAGAATTGAATTACGGGCCTGTATTTATATAATACATTTCATGACAAATAATATAAACGAAAAAAAATTAAATAAAAACGTATCTATGAATCTGATCATAAAATCGCTAACAAACATAAAAAAATAAACTGAGAGAAAGAAAAAGTTAGCAGCAGGAACAAAATTGTAGCACTCACACAGACACACACAGACGGAACGCCAACTTAGAAAAAACTTCCCCGATCCAATCCCTTTCTCTCTGTCTCGCTTTTACGCTGACTTGAAAAGATACCCTCCCACCACTCCACATATATATAAAAAAAATTACGGAAACTGACGATCTTCTTCAAATGTAAACAAAAGCACGTGCTCCAGTTTGACAGTAACGGTACTCATACCGTAATTTTGCGGAAACCGACGATCTTCTTCAAAGTAATTTTACCAAAGCACCTTTATTCTGTCTTCCTACTTAGCCTGCACATAAGCTAACAGGAATGCCGCATAAAGTTAAATTGGTATGGAACTTTCGCTAGTGGAAGTAAAACTCAAAGGTTGATTCTTTGGGATGAATCGTATGTGATTGTTTAGAAAGGGCTAGAACGACAATGCTAAAACGTACAGATTGCACAGTCAAAACAACATACTTGCAGTGTCAGGCTGACCTAAAAATGACCTAATGGATAAAATGCAAAGGCTATTATTATCTTACAGGTTTTCAATCTAAATCCGGTGCCATATTTCATCATGCCTTTTTGCAGGATACATAATCATATGGGTGTCAGTTCACTTAGAAGTCAAGAAAGGAAACTAAAACCTTATTGGATTATTACTCATATAAGTAGCAGAGAAACAGTAGAGTATTAAATGCCTAATAATGTTTAAGTACATCCTTTGATGTTTTGTGTTCAAATCCTACTGAGTTTCTTTACCCACCACCCTTGCAAGGTCATTAAATATATTGTTATGCATTGTGGTTTATTCAACCGCATGTTTGAAGTCTCATTTTAGACCAAAGTTATGGAACTTTGCATTCATAAATTGCAGTCCGTTATCTGTCACAAACTCAACTGGGATGCTGTCTGGCAAAGACAGATTTCACTGCTGTGATTGTTGTTTTACTTGGTAGGTCAGACAATTTCACAATTTCAGGGTAATTAGAGAAATAGTCCACACACCAGGTAATCAGGATTCTTGTACACAAACAAATCGGCTCCAGCTTTGGCCCACGGTGAATCAGGAATTTTATGGCCCTTCAACGGTTGTTTCGGATTACTCTTTCTGTTCTCATTGCACACAGAACACCGTGATCAAACTCTTCAATTTTTACAGCCATTCCTAGCCAGAAGATAACATTTTTGGCTCTGCAAGCGAAAGCGAAATTGTGATGGCACCTGTGCCCAGCATCACCTTTCTGGCACTTGTGCCCGCGGCATGTCTAAGGACTTTCGAGCGAGATCGTTGCCAGTGCCCCTGGACTGGCTCTTGTGCGGGTGGCACATAAAATACACCATTTTGAGCATGGCTGTTGCCAGTACTGCCTGACTGGCTTTCGTGCCAGTGGCACGTAAAAGCACCCTGTACACTCTCTGAGTGGTTGGCGTTAGGAAGGGCATCCAGCTGTAGAAACTCTGCCAAATCAGATTGGAGCCTGGTGTAGCCATCTGGTTTCACCAGTCCTCAGTCAAATCGTCCAACCCATGCTAGCATGGAAAGCAGATGTTAAACGACGATGATGATGTGTATGCACTTTGTCACTCCACGCATCATGAATTCTGTTCAATATTTTGTAGTGTTGCAAGAATTACAACTTTGTTAGCTTTGAAGATGAGGTCATCAACAACAGTCAGTTCATCTTGAATATTCCAGTAGTCTCTTGCAATTGCTGGAACATCCTTTCTGTTTTCTGGCCATCCGCACAGAATCACTGATTTCAGCTGTTGCAGTTGTGGGTCATTTACTGTGGCAATCCTGAATTCGCTCAGCTTTCCTGAGGCTATTGGCAGTTGTGATATTAGGTCCACATCACACTCGGTTTCATCAAACCAATCATTACAGGCTTGAAGATATGCCCAGCTCAAGGTGTCTGCAACATCAGTTCTTTACTTGATCTGTAGGTAACTTGAAGATCATACTTCTGCAGACGCAGCAACATTCTCTGCAACTTCTGGGTAGCTCTACACAAGAGTTTCTGAAATATGATTTCAAGGGGCTTGTGATCAGTTTCTACTTGAACTGTTTTCCCATAGATGTACTGATGAAACTTCTCACATTTATGCAGGATACCTAGCATCTCTTTCTCAATTTGCACATACTTCTTTTGTACACTTGTCAGTGACCTTGAAGCGAACACTACAAACTTGTCACCTTGCATTAGCATTGCTCCTAGCCCTTTGGAGCTTGCATCCACTGATAATGTTACTGGCTTTGTAACATCAAAGTACTGGAGTCTTTGTCACTCTTTGTTTCAAATTCTTGAAACATGTTTGCTGCCTTTCTTCCCAGTGCCATGCAATGTCCTTCGGCAATAACTCTTGTAGAGCTGCAACTACACTGGAGAGATTTGGCATGAACTTTCCCAGATACTGTATCATACCAAGGAATCTCATCAGATTTGTTTTGTTTTCAGGCTCCAGTATTTCTTGGATAGCTTTCACCTTTTCAGGATCTGGCTTCAGCTCTTGTCAGTGAGAAGACACCCTACATATGCAACCTCCATCATTCTCAAATTGCATTTCTTCGCTTTCAATTTCAGGCCACTTAACAGCATTCTGTTCAGAATGGTATGCAGTCTTTCATCATGTTGCTTGACACCTGTACCCCACACCAAAATGTCATCAACAACACATTCTGTGCCTGATAAACCTTCTAGAATCTGTGACATTGTTCTCTGAAATACCTCCAGTGCTGACTTCACTCTGAAAGGTAGCTGAGTGAATCAGTATCTATCAAATGGGGTATTGATGGTACACAATTTGGAACTGCTTTCATGAAGTCCCATCTGTCAAAATCCAGACTCTGTCAAGAATGGTGAACAGCTTGGCACCTGGCATTCATGATATAATTTCAACAGTTCTCATGGGATAATGTTCTGTTTTTATGGCATGATTGAGATCTTTTGGGTTTATACAAATTCCAATCTTGTTTGGTTTCACTACTGCCACCATGCTATTAACCAGTTTGTGGGTTGAGTCTCTTTGACGACAACTCCAAGCTTGGTCATTCGATCAAGTTCTGCTTGCACTTTGTCCATCAAAGTAGCAGACACTTTTCTCAGTGGGTGTACCACAGGTATGATTTTGTCCACTAATTCTATGTGGTGTTCTCCCGGCATGCATCCAAGTCCTTTGAACAGCTCTGGATATTCTCCCAGTATGTCTGTATGTCTGTTGTGAACTCGTACCAACTTCAATTTCTCACAGGTTTTTTCCCTGTATACTTGGGCAGTTTTCCACCACAGCCTCGAATAGTACTTCATTCAAAATGCCATTGATTTTACTTGATACTGATAGTTCTATCTGTTAAAATGTGAATTGCTTTTCTTTGAAGTATGACACAAGTTTTGATCTTGACAGTTCCTTATTCTTCAAATTCAAACTGTCAAACAGTGAATTGGAAATGATATTGCAATGTGCACCTGTATCCAGTTTGACTTTCACTGGTCTCTTGTTGATTGATAAAGTCTCATACCAGTCTTCATTATCTTCATTGGTGGTCATCTGTCCAATGAATAATTCAATTTCTTCAGAATTGTCAACATTTTTGTGTTTCCTCTCTCTTGTGTCTTGTCTGTCATGCCTAGATGGTATTCTAGTTTTACACATGCTGGCAAAATGATGCTACCACTGCATTTGTCACAAACTTCTCCTGCAGCTGAACACTTGTCTTTAGCATGTTTGTAATCACACTGTCTACACTGAGGGTATTCTTTTGTTCTACCTCTAGATTCATACTTTCTTCTTCGACTTCTACT